>NW_005842492.1:1132416-1146783 GCF_000455745.1 Alligator sinensis | reverse complement strand
TCTTGTGACCCCAGTATACATCCCTGCCTGTGGCAGGGGGTCAGGCTAGATGATCTGTTTAGGTCCCTCCTGACCCTAGCTACTATGAAACTATGAAGCGGTCGCACCCAGAGAGTGGTAGTAGACGGGTCGGTATCAACATAGAAGGATGTGGGTAGTGGGGTCCCGCAAGGTTCGGTCCTTGGACCTGTACTCTTCAATATCTTCATCAGTGACTTGGATGTGGGTGTGAAGTGTACTCTGTCCAAGTTTGTGGATGATAATAAATTGTGGGGTGAAATGCACACTCCAAAGGGTAGGGAACAATTACAGACAGACTTTGACAGGTTAGAAAAAAGGGGCAGTACACAATAGGATGCAGTACAAGGACAAGTGCAGAGTGCTGCACCTAGGGCGCAAAAACATCCAGCACATCTACCTTCTGGGAAGTGACCCTCTCAACAGCACTCCAAGATGAACATGAGTCATCAGTGTGATGAAATCATCAGCAAAGCTAACCGCACTTTATCATGCATCAGCAGATGCATGATGAACAGATTCAAGGAAGTGATACTCCCCCTCTATGCAGCATTGGTCAGACCACAGTTGGAGTACTGCATCCAGTTTTGGGCGCCATAGTTCAAGAAGGATGTTGATAGACTTGAGAGGGTTCAGAGGAGGGCCACTCATACGGTTAGGGGTTTACAGGACAAGCCCTGTGAGGAGAGACTGAGGGACCTGAACCTCTTCATCCTCTGCAAGAGAAGGCTGAGAGGTGATCTTGTGGCTGCCTACAAATTCATTAGGGGGATGCAGCAAGGGATCAGAGATGCTCTGTTCACCAGGGCGCCTCTTGGGGTAAGAAGGAACAATGGTCACAAACTGACAGAGAGCAGATTTAGGCTAGATATCAGGAAAAACTTCTTCAAAGTAAGGGCGCCCAAAGTTTGGAATGGGCTTCCAAGGGAGATGGTGCTTTCCTCTACCTTGGGGGTCTTTAAGAGAAGGCTGGATAGGTATCTGGCTGGGGTCATCTGACCCCAGCACTCTTTGCTGCCTAGGCTCGATCTGTCCTTTCTGACCCTAGCATCTATGAATCTATGATTTATATGTGTTTGTGTAGTGAACATAGAGGTGATTGCATAATAACTTAAAATTAAGTCTTACTTTTTTCTATTGGGGGGCATGGAGGGGTGCTGGGGGTACGGATGGGTAGATACAGGGTTTGTGGGGGCTGTGGGTGTGTGTATGTGTAAGTGGGGTGTGGGGGAAGGTAGATGTGGAGTGTGGGTGGGTATGGGGTTTGTGAGGGGTTGTAAGTATGTGCGGGAGGGTGGTTGAGATGTATGAGGGGGTGTGGGGTGTGTATGGGGGGGTGTGGGTGCATGTGTATGGTGGTGTGAGGCGGGGTGTACATGTGGAACCCCCCCTACAAACACGCCCCCCGCTTCATCGTTGTGCACAGGCCCTGCCAGCAGCAGCAGCAGGCAGCGAGGGCTTGGAATGCTCACAGCAGACGGAGACCCCCAGCAGTGCCAGGGCGGTCCCAGGGAGCCCCAGGACTGCATGTGGCTTCCGGTTGTGGGGTGGGGCATGGCCAGATGGGCCTTGCTACTGCCACCGCTGGGTTCTGCTGCCACTGGGTCCTGCGCTGGGTCCTCCTGGGTCTTGCTGCTGCTGACGCCTTGCCATCTTTGATAGGCAGCCAGGGGCAGATAATAATTAATTTTCTAATTTTTTTAGGGGCCCCATGGGTCAAATAAAATGGCCTGGTGGGTCGGATCCAGCCCACAGGCCCTGTTTTGCCCACCCCTGCTCTATACCCTCCCTTTTGTATGAAACATTTCTCTGAATCAGACTGTAAAACTGCTGCTCACCTTCACTGCCCCCCTCAAATTCCAGTTCTTCCATTATGCTTATAGGAAACTAAATTGAAAGTGGCCATATACATGACCAGCAGGTGACACTGACATTTAGCTTACGTATTTATATCACTCTGATGTTGTTTAAAAGTTACTTGAAACCATGTTGCTGTTCATACATCTGGTCTTTGTCAAATTTATATTTTCATGCTGCTTCCCTCATACTCATTCCATCTTTCCTTTTGATTATTTTTACATCAACTTGTTTTGCTTTGTTTTATTAGACACTGGGCACATCTACACATGTCCCTATGGTGCTGTTGTTACTGTGCCATACCGGCGACTCATGGTTATTTTTAGCTACTATATCACTAGCGACATGCTATAGCAAGGGAGTGCATTGCTACAGCAAGGTAATGTCTCGTGTAGCACACCCTGTAAGGTCTTGGAGCCAGGATGGTCTTTTATTGTATCTATAGATTGCCTACTACAATGTCGTGAGACAAAGAAGCATATGAAATACTTGGACTCACTGGCAACTTCATGAAAACCAAGATACTTTACCAACCCTCCCCAAACCAACAAGCTGCTCCTCCACATATTACAATTTAAGAGCAATCCTTGGAGAACATTCAGAATTTCCCTTACTTGGGTAGCCAGTTTTCCCAAGAAGTAAACATAGATGATGACACTGAACACCAGATAAAATATGTCAGTGCTGCCTTTGGATGTCGCCCAAATTGTGCCTAATGATTATGACATAACACCCAATCCAAACTTCTCATCTACTAGGCTGTTGTCATCCCTACCCTAATGTACAGGTTTGAAACTTGAACAATGTATAAAAAACCTGAAAATTTGGGAACATTACTATCAGTAATGTCTTTGGAACATTCTCCATATCATTTGGAAAGACAGAAGAATTAATGCCAGTATTCTGGCTCAAGCAAAAACCACCAGCATTGGTGCCATATAAATGTGGCTTTAGCTCCATTGGACAGGACATGCCATAAGGATATTTGACAACCAGCTCCCAAAACGGGTCTTGTACTCCAAACTCACTGATATTCACTGTTTTAGAGGTGGGCAGAAGAAGAAATTCAAAGACACTTTGAAGGCTAATCTGAAGAAATGCAATATTAATATTAGTACCTGAAGATCAAGCACTCAATTGTCCCTAGTGGCACTATGGTGTACAAGACATTGATCATTTCAAGCGAACTTGCTTCACTATGGAGATAGACATGAGAGTCAAAGAGAAACAGTTGTGACCCAACATCACCAGGATCTACTCCTTCCTCCCAGAACTATTTGCCATGTCTGCAGTTAAACATGCAGATCTCTGATTGGCCTTCTCTGTCATCTACAGATTTACCAGTAAATTCCCTATTTACTGGAAAGCCATCATCCTCATATTGAGAGACTACTGGCGAAATAACCATAACAATGGGATAGCCTGGTACAATGTTCTGAGACACAGAAGTAATAATAAAGCAGTGATTATCCTGGCCACAGTTGGTCAGGATTACATAAATGAATGCCTCTCTAATGTGGCAAAAGTCAGTATCAGTTGACTAAATCAGGGGTCAGCAATGTTTTTGGGCAGAGTTCCAAAAACACCCTCAACCTCAACTTGTAAGGTGTTCATGTACTAGGGGCAGATGGCGGGGGAGCTGTGAGGGGCCCAATCCTTGTTGTAGCAGTGCAGCCCCAGCCCCTTCCTTGCCATCCACTCAAGGCACGCATGCCAAGCAAAATGCCTTAACATGCCATACTCTGGCACCCATGACTGGGGTCATCTACCCCTGCTCTACAAGTTAATAGGATCATGGAAATATGAGGCTGAAAGGATCATGAGTATTGTATAGCCCAACTCACTGCACAGACACAGGGTTCAATACGCCTAAACCACCCCAAGTGGTCGTCTATGGAACCTATGTAGGAAAACCTCCAATGAAGAAGATTCCATATTTTTTACTACAAAAAAGTAATGAGTCAACACTAAACCTCTTTCTTTTCTTAAATGTAACATCCTACAGTAAGCCCAAAAGAATAAAGTACAAAGATATTAGAGATATTTTGGAGGCAGAGTATTTATACAATACATTAAAATAATGTAAAAATATGGTTGGAAGTCGAAGTATACATGGGATTGTAGTCCAGACACACCACAATCTTTTAGGAATTGGGACTTTCTTCTTATTTATAGGACAACTTTTATGCTAAAATACAGTTAGATACTTCTACTTATGTCAAAGGGAGTCAGAGGAAGGGTGAGAAAAATATATTTGGGTTGCATCCTTATGTGGCCCCTACATGCTTTGGTAATGCAAATAATAAGTACATTTCAATTAAAGAAGGCAGAGGAATATTTTTATTTAATTTTTTTATGAGGATACCTAGTTGTCTCTGATTCAGTGCATTCTACCTCTGCATGGGAGCAGGAATCAAAGTCCATTCAAGAGTAGTGTATAAATCACTTCAAGAGTATTTGATTTGAAAGCGTAAGTTGTTAACCACTGTTGGAACCAACTGCGTATTTAATTAATTTCCCCAAACTTACTGTCCGTCAAGGATTCTGTATTACAGTCCATTAGCCAGGATGCTTTATTATTGTATAAACAGAATATATATACTGTGGTATCATTGCTCCTGTCCTTAAGGAGAGTTCTTATAAGTCAAATCATGTGCTAATTGAAGGTTGTCTCTTTATACTCTGACTTAAGACAAATATCCCCAGCTACTCAGCCTTTGGAACCTTTCTGAATGCATGCACATGTACAGACGTGTACATGCACGTGCATACACATACACACATACACATGTTTTTAATCCTTGAGCTATCTACCATCTCTTTCTCTTTCTCCCCATCCCCTGGTTGTCATGAAAGCGGAAGTATCCAGTTGTGATGCTTGTTGTCTTTTTCTCTACTGTCTCCCCAAAAGAAATAAAGAAAGGAATTTCCATCTCCTTCTCTACCAACACCAGTTGAGTTCCTACTCTTTTTCCATCTCTAGCGAGTACTTGCAGTGACCAGCCTGATGCAGAAAGTGGTTGACTTATATCAGTTTTCATCCAACTACATTTCCTCATCTCTTCAGAGATCCCTCTCACAAAATAGTATTCAGAACAGAAATAGGATCTGTTGGAGTCAAAGAAAGGCCCTAGAAGCACAAAAAAAGGCTTCCACAGAAGATATGTCCTCCATTATAGAAAAAAAAACACCCCTGTTTTCATTCCATCCAAGGAAACTGAACAGTCACATCAAGAAATTGAAATTGTATATACTGATATGGGCCTCTATTATTAGCATTTCTTCTCAAGATTTATACTTTGAAATCTCAGAGCAGCTCAGTGAAAATAGTTTAACTTCTGTGCAAGCAATAGTCATTAACAACACAGAATCTTACTCCCTTTTCCCCTCCTCCAGTGCAAAGTATGTTTATCAAGTATTTGGCAGTGCTTACATCATATCGCAAGCATCAAGGAAACTCTGCTTATAACCAGCTAACTGGCTAGTTCAAGCTCACACTTGACACAGAATGGAGGCATTTCTGAAAATAACGCATACTCTTTCTGACCCTGAGATAATGGACAAACCCAATCTATGCTTAAGATTAATAAATATCAAGATCTTCTCAATGCATGTGACACTTTATGCTTGACTTAGACAAAACCATTATAACCTTGACTAGAAATGAAGTACACTGCCCCTTGTGATTCACTTCAATGAGATCTGCAAATGTCATGGGTAAATGGTGTCAGACATCATATTCAGATTGGATATGTTCTTGTGCAAAGAATGAAATAGATTATTTAAACCATTATTTATAGTCTTGTTTACTTTTTTAAGAGATGAGAGGAAAATGGATTTTTCCACTAGTGGAAAATCTTAAATATTGGTCTAATGAAGAGAAAACATTTTGGCCTGTCCTATACTCCCTCTTGGTATTTGTGTTATTTGCACAAAGAACAAAAGTCAAAAGCCAGCTAGAATCTTATTTTATGATTTTAATAGAAACTGTAAATTATGTAAGTGTATCGTTTTATTATATGTTTTAATGAAAGCTGTAAATAAATCACTATTACCACAAGTAATGCTTGATCATAGATGTTCCTACTGTACTGATATAAGAGAGTTTTTTGTGCCAGTACTTTAATCTTATTGATTCCATTGGTGTTCAAAAATTTAGTTCTTCAAGCATGTTGGCCTGCATACTCAGACTATTCCTCTACTTTCCACTGAGTACTACTACAAAGAGTTAACAGAAGGAACTGAAGCTGTGGGTGTACACAGCCCTTTAACAGCCTTGACTCTAACTGGAAGGCAATGTATAACCCTAGTGGATACCACTTTCTAGAAGGGGTCTGAAACTCAGCAATAGTACAGATTTCTACATATGTTTTAATATCCAGGGACAGAGTACTCAAAGAATGTGCTTGCTCGTAACCTTTTTCATAAGGCTTTTTCCTTATTTATTAATAAGTATTATCTCCCAGTACATAAGGTTTTACTTTACAATACAGAGGCTTCCTATACTGCCACTGCAGCAGAAACAAATATGACAATCAAAAAAAATTGTAATTCATAATGCCATCCACATTCTACATTTTACAGAAGTTAGAAACAGAAACTAACTATGAACTCACATAGTCAGTGGAAAATTATGCCCTGCAATTTGTTCTCCAGTGTTTCCTTTAGTCAGTATTAAATAACTCAAGCAATAAGATTTCCATCTCTCCCTTTGGAAGATTATCTCAGCTACTGAAACTTATCTTCCCTTGTCTCTTTTAGCAATGTCTAACTTTTTAATTCTATTTCAGTTTGAGACTGAAAAAACAACAGAAGATATTCACATTCCAAAACCTATGTTTCAGTTCAGGCAAGGTTCTGACATAAACCCATGTAAGCAAGGAAATGTGGAGTTAATGCAAAAATATAGCACATGTTTCAGTCACAATATGGTGCCACCTCAATGTAACAATTTTAAATTAACTGCACATTTCCTTGTTTTTACTGGTTTATACCTTAATGGTATGTAAATGCACTTCTATTGTATGTAAATTAGCATTGGGGCTGGCTGTTAAAAGTAGTTTTATCGTTATTGTACCAGACTGCATTTACAAGTAAATATTTTTCACGAGTTAATGTATTACCTGACTGGAAATAATAATAGCTTTTTTCTTAATCTTGTGATTTTTCTTTCTATTCCATGATCTGCTATATATATTTAACTTCTCAAAATTTAATATACTTCCAAAGCAGCAAGAGCTAAAATACTCTTTAACATGTGCCTCTTTAATAGAATAATTTACGAAAATTGTTTGCTTATCATGCCACATTAAACAAGGGAATACCTTTAGGCTTCAAACATGCATCTTCTAAAGATACAGCATGTTGCAAAGACAGCAAGTTTGATTATGTATGCTTGTGGAATGCCTGATGTTACTCAGTAGCACAGAGAGGCAGTTAGTTATGTTAGTCTGAAGTCAGTCAGAAGACAGTATAAGTATGCACTTTTATAGACTAGATAGATAACCCTAGATAGATAGATAGAGTGACCATACATCCAAGTTTGGCTGGGACACTCCCAGATTCCATAGCCCCATCCTGGCTAGTTGGTCAGAAGTCCCAAGCCGGAGTCCAGCGGGGAGGTGAAATGGTATGGTACAGAAGGCAGGCAGCTGGGTGGGCACCACTGGTGCTGTGTGGGAGCAAGGTGGGCAGACTGGAGCAGGCACCATCCCACCCACACATGGCACGACCTTGCTTCCACACAACACCAGCCGTGCCTACCCTGCCACCTGCCTGGCACACACAGCTGCTTCACCTCCCTGCCAGATTCTGGTCCAGGACTTTTCACCAACTGGCCAGGCCCAGGCTACCGAAGCCAGGAGTGTCCCAGTTACACCAGGATGTATGGTCACCTGATGTACAGAGCACAAGCTTTCATGAGCCAAAGTTCACTTCCTATTTGGCCAGCTCTGGGGTACCGCTGACAAGCTCTACAGGGAATCCTGTGCTGTTCATCCCACCTGGAAGGCAGATGCTGTGATATCAGGCTTCAGTTATGAGGGAGTACACAGCAAGTCAAAAGGGAGGAGGAGTCTCTAGGACACTAGAATGACTACATAAGAATCTCAGGGCAAAAACAAAAGGAAAACTAAGACTTGCCTTTTAAATTACTGTCTCTTAAAAAGCAAACTTCTTAAAAGTAAAATTGTGTTACTACTAGGTTTGCTGCTTGAGCAACAACTGCAGTTCAAAAAGGGGAGAACCAAAGAGAGAGATGATAAAACAAATCTTAATGGAAATGTAATAGGACAATGCCAACAGGCACTCATACACTAATTTGATAGAGCTCAAGGGATTCAAATCTATCATGCCATAGGGTGCCTGATAATTTAAAAAAATATACCTTATAAATCGAGCACTATACAGCACATCATTGCTTTTTAAATCCATAAGAAAAATTACAGCTAACATGAAGTAGCTGGATTTTATGTTTTCCTTTTGATATTTGTCATTGTTAGTAAAATATGAGGAGATGCAGAATATAAAAATAATTTTGATTGTTTCATAATATAAATATAATTGATTTACTTTATAATCATAAAAAATACCAGGGGAAGATAACAAATACAGCTAATTTTCAGTTCCTTCAACATTTTGTGAGAGATACTGGCTCACACTGTCCACCTTATCTATGTACCATGTCTCAGCTCCTGTGGTATTCACCTCTCTTATCCAATCCCATTGTGCACCATCCTGGTGGCTTGTGGCCTCATCCTATCTGTGCCCCTCTCTCCTGCCTCCACCATCTGGGCAAAACACTTTCTCCTGATTTCTTCCCCAGTACATCATTTCTCACTCCCCTGCATTCTAGTCTGAATTTGTCTTGTACTTTCTTCTCTCTACATGGGTGTTAATAATAGGCTATTGAGAACACAGCATATGTAAATTGAATGAATGAATTAATAAATAAATAAATAGAGCAACCCCTAATACTTCAGAAAAACAATTGCAGGAAAACTTCTCTTCTCCCCTTCCTCCCTGTGATGAGCATGCTAATCTGCTCTCTGGGGAATCATTAATGTGCATATAAGAAATGCAAGGAGCTGGAGTATGCTCAATACAGATAAAATCTTCAGAGTTTAGCTGTAGACTTTTTAAAAATAAGCAAAAGTGTACTTCTATAATTGTTCTCAGAGAGCTGAACTGTTTAATAAAAAAATAAACCTCTGCTGGAGGCAGACACCTGGTGTGGAAAATTTCAGCCTGAATAACTATAAAGTTATAAACAACTGCAAAAAGTCCTACTTTGCAGCTTTCAGTACAGGCTGTGCTATCAGCCCCACTTGTAATTGCAGAATAACATCATTAGCAAACAGTGCTTTATTAGCTAAGAACTACATTTTGCCTTTAGTGATTCTCTGGATGCAGCTGATGTCATCTAGTTATGATCTCTAGAATACTGCCTGGAGATGAGCGCTTCATCCTGTCCCATCTGGGACAGTGGAAGTATTTTCCCCATCATGAACAGATTGTAAATCTGTCAAATAGAAAGGGGGACTGAAAAGGAGGTATGTGTTAAGAGGTGATATTCTGCCTTTAGAAAAATGTTACTTTTCATAAATATTTTTATTTACCATTTTACATTTGACTTAAAGAATCCTGGATTCATCTTGATAGTTGGTCAGGTTTTTTGCTTTTTCCCTGTACTGAAAACTACTTCCTATAAATTTTATAAGGTTGCTGTGCTGCAGGGCCAAAAAGAAGGGGTGAGCAATTACTTGTCCTGGAGGTGAGCTGTTGAGGGCCAGAGGCAGTGGGCTAACTTGGCCAAAGCTCCCCATCATGGATGTTTACACTGCCTGGCGGGGGGGAGGGGTGGGCAGGGAGATGCCAATTGATTTTATACGGCTCTGGACCCATCCACACCACACCCACTGCTGGGGTGCCAGACAGAGTGGGCAGATGGTGCCTCCATGGAGACTGGCCCAGGATCCCTGTGGCCAGGGTGCACTCAGCTGGATGGATGGGATAGGGCCGCGGGCAGGTGGGGAGCAGTATCTGGGAGTGGGACAGGCAGCTGGGGCTGGGATTGTGGCCGGTGACAGCATGGGGCCAGGGCCCAGGGCAGAGCTGCAATCCATTCCCCACATGTCCCTGTGATGGACACCAGTTCTGTGGGCAAGGACTAGCTGCTGCTTGTGGAACTGGCACCCGTCAAAGGGATATGTGGGGAGCAGATCATGGCTCTGCTCCAGGCCCCATATTGTCACCACCCCTCAATCCTGGCCCCACCCACCCATCCAGTCCCCAGATATCGCTCTCCATGTGCCCATAGCTCCATCCCATTCGCCTGGCCAAGCACACTCCACCCACGGGGGCTCTGGGACAGTCTCCATGGAGACCCTGCCTGTCTGCCTACCTGCTCTGTCCAGTGCCCCCAGTGGTGGGTGTGGGGTGAACAAGCTGGGCTGCCTGGGAAGTGGGGCTGGGTCCAGTAGTGGTGGTAGAGACACTGGCAGCAGCAGCAGCCAGATGTGTGAGATTGGAGCAAACAACCACTACAGGGGCTGCCAGGAAGCCGAGTCCATCCGCCATGCCACCTCTGCCCTGCTGCTTGTGCTGTCTGGCCCTGTGAACTATGACTCCTGGTGTGCTCAAGAGCTGCATGCAGGGAAAGGGTGGGCTGTGTTCCACACCAGGTGGCACCTCCACATCTGGGGACAGTGGGAATAGCTACATGCACCACGACCTACGCTGCCACCTATGCCTAGGCAGGGTGAGGTCTACGGACCCACTGCCAGCTGGATAGAAACACTTGGTGGGCTGGATGTGGCCTGCAGGCTATATTTTGCCCACTCCTGGCCCTCTTTCATTATTTTATAAGTGTTAAGTCTCCTCAGTTCTATTCCAGTGGATCCATTGGACCAGTCAAGCCCTCAGAATCCTAGCAAATACAAATGTGAAACAGAAATTACCTAGAAAGGCATGTTGGAACTTATCCAAAACCTACTGAAGATGGTGAGAGTTTTCCCATTGACTTAAATGAGCTTTGGATTAGGCCTGTTGTCATCACACCTCCCACTGAACTGATAACTCTTTGTTTCTACAGCCCATGACTCCCAAATAAGGTTGTTTCTACTCTAGAGAAATGAATCTTGTAGTAATTGATACTAGTGGGATAGATGTGGTGTAATTACATGTGCTCTATTTTGTCTATATTTGTCATGCTCTTTCAGCTTGTTTCCCTGCTTTCAAGGTTGAACTATAAGGCATAATTTTAATGCCTTTAGGGCACCTAGCTCTCAGTTCCTAGCACAGACCCTGAAGCAGTAGATTCTAGGAGGGTAAATCTTTTGGTAAGACAGAAAACTTGTGGAAGAAGTTAAATTCCCATGATTTTCAAAATAAAAATCTCTTAAAATACACTGACAAGATTTTTTATATTTCTTAAAATGAAGACCAGGAGCACATAATATATCTTATGTAGCTTTTAAAAAAAATACTCTCAATGGATATGAAGTAAGTATGGCAATGTTATGAAAAACATTCTGGGAATGCAGGGACTGTGATAATTACCTAGCTTTCGCTGCAGTGGTTGTGTAGTGTACCTGCACTAAGAATACTGTGTGTTATTCAGTGTGATGTGCCTTGGGCAGAGCATTACTTTTAATTGGGACCACAACACTGAAATGGAAAAAGCAGCAGCAACTGCATAACTTAAGAAAATGTGTTGGTCTCCTTGAGATAGTCCTGATGTTGCTGTATCAAACAACAGCCAGAGGCAATGTGATCTTGGGGTTCCTAATCTAAACAATTATGATGATGAGGGCATGTGGGGAAAAGAGGGGCATCCTCCCTGGGGGGTTGGTTACTCCAGATAGTTACCAGTCAGCTAGGCTTTGTGGTTGGGTATTTTGTAGCAGGTATGCTGTTCCTAGTCTGCTTTGGGGGCAACACAGTGATGTGGTTTCACCCAAGTTTGGACTACAAGATTATAAAACTTGCGTGGTAAGGGAGTTTAAGGAGAAATGGGATATTAATGTATCAGTGAGCCAGTTATAGCTATAGAGTAGCTTTATGAGATTTTTTTTTCTTAGCAATGTGGAGTTATCTTGCTTTTATGTGTTTATATACCCTATTTTAATCCCTCCTGTCATTTTTTTGGGAACTACATGTGGACTTATTTGAGATGTTTGTATTAAAAAAACTATTCAGTATTTGAAGGGGCAAGTCCAAAGGATTTTTCCAGCTGATCATAGGAAGGGATCCATTTTCCATCCTAGCTTTAAGACACAGAATCTTCTATCTCATTGACATGCATCTTGGTTATTTCTTTTGGTCAAACACTGAAGCGACTGAATTTCGCTGATCCTGGATCTTCTCCACTCTGGAGCAGGATACTCCTATATTGCCTAATACAGAGACCTGTTATGTCACAAGTGAAGAAAAAAATGTTCACTGTTTTAAATAGTACTCATCTCCCAAGTGTGAGGCGATCTATTCCTATAGATAAATGGGTACCAGCCATTGGCGACGCATAGGGGTGCATGCGGGTGCATGCGCACCCCCTGAGATTGGTGGTGCACCCCCTACAAAAAGCACTGCTGGCGGTGCCTGTGGGCAGTCCCAATCGCTGCTGGCCGCTGCCACTGCCAGCAGTGTCTGCAAGTGGCTGCCAACCCGGTTGGCGCTTACCACCCTGCCACTTGCCACCAACATGGCCCTGCTGCCACTGCCACCACTGCCTGCAGGCGGTCGCCGTGCTCCACCAGCCTCCAGGAGCACACGGCGTTCGTGGTACCAGCCATCTTGCTTATATGGCAATCAATTGGTTATATACCTGAAAACAATAGGTGGAACTTCATTGTTTTGTGACTACTGATTATTAGTACTACTGTAATATCAAGGATTCACACCCTGACACGGTGAACTGACTGGTGCATAATAGATAATCTATTTGCTTCACTCTAACTTCAGAGTCTCTAATGCTTGGGCCAGACTACTGCATTGTCTGCTCCACATGGCAGTACAATATTACTCCATTCTGTCATCTATAGTGACTTCTTAGACATTCAGATCAGTTTAAAATTGCCCACCTTGTGGACTCTGCCCATCCTACCTCTCTGATCTTATAGCAACTTAAGTTCTTGTCCATTATAGTACTCAATCTGCACTTTTTTTCTGTCCCTTTGTCTTATGTAAGATCAGTTCATCTAGTTGGAGCTTACTTTTTGTTTTGAAACAAAGGTATTTCTTTAAATCTCACTGTAAAACTTTATTTTTCTCTCAATCTTAGGACACCCTTTGGAAAATATTTTCTGAAACACTTAGAGAACTTGATATAAAAATAAATGGAATGATGTGATACATGGTTGAACTAGGCAGCTATCCTGGTCCTCCAACAGAACAGATAACCTATGTACTGAAGATCCTGAAGCCAGAAACAAGTTCCCAGTGGAGGTAAAAAAAGGGGGAGGATAAACAAGTTTAGTTTCAGGGGATTTTAAGATTTGTGTCTTAGGTGTCATCTTCACTTGGAAAAAAGGGCGGTCTTAGTCTGAGGTGGGTGGGAAAGGGATGGCAGCAAATCTTCAAGCTTACCTGCTAACTGGGTGTGTCAGCACGAGGTGCCGTAATGCGCAGTAGCCTATTCCACCGTGCATTAGTGTGTTACAGCAAAAACTGTGCTAATGTGCAGTCCAGTTTGTCTACTGCACCTTAAATGTCACAAAAAACTGTTCACCTTTGGTACTGCACATGGGCATAGGCTAATGCACCTTTATGCAGCACCTCATATTAGAGGTATGAAACTTAATGTGCAGTAGCAAAGGTGCATTAATGAACGTGTAGATGCACCCACTAAAAAAGAAACAATGAACTGCCTCATTTTTACCAGGATTTTACTTTGTTTTTACTTAAGGCCACATCTGTTTAAGGGAAGAGGAAACCTCTGGCATTTTTCCACGGTGTATTTGCACTGGTGCATGTTCCCAATGACAGCGGGCTCTGCCGCAGCAGAAAAGATACTAATAAACAAGTGCTTAAACCAGTGGCTCTCAACCTGTTTAGCCTGGAGGCGCCGCTGGGTAGATTTGAGGCCCCCCCTTGGAAAAAGCCAGCTCCGTTTTCACCTTTTCTTTGCCCGCACTAGAAGAATAGAGCCGTTTTTCTGTTAACCCCGCAGGTCCCAACCGGGGTGCAAATTGTGCTTTCCTTCCCCGCAGGGAGCCCTGGGACCTGCCCCTGCGGTGCGGTAATGAGGCTGTTTTCCAAGCGGAGCCGGCCGTTCAACGCGGGGGTCGGGGGAGGCTGGCACCGCGCTGGCCACGCAGTCGCTGCTGGCGGCCACTGGCCGCAGGGCAACGGCGGACTGACAGATGCGGTAACGGGGCGACCCCGGACAAGCCCCGCAGGCCGGAGCACACAAAAGGCGGGTGCCGTCCCGGGGCTGCCGCAGCCTCCCCCCCCCAGCAGCCCCCAGCCCCGGGGGCTCCCCCCCCGCCCCCGAGC
>NW_005842492.1:1130665-1131550 GCF_000455745.1 Alligator sinensis | reverse complement strand
AGTCCCCTCAGCTGCCAGCCAGAGGAGGGACAAGCACATGTCCCTCTTGTGTGGGAAGAGGTGTGACCAGGACCTCTGAAATGTCCCCTTGGACCCCCCTCCCTCTGCCCCCGCTGCAGGCGGGCACCACTCTGCTCGTCGCCTGTCTTGGCCCAGCAGACTTAGGCGCCTTGTGCGTCGTCCGCACTCGGGTGGCACGAGCGATGCCTGTAGAACACACCCTGGCCGGGGTGTGAAGAAAACTCCAAGCCACCCTCCCAAAGATGTATTAAAATGCATGCAGAGGTTTATTGTTTTCTTTTCTGGGCCCCAAGAAGCCTTGTCCAAGTCTGAATATTGCCTACCAAAACACAACCATCTTTGGCTCCCCCATCTATAACCTCAGGAGGGGCTAAAAACATACCTCCAAACTTAAAAATTCATGAAAAGCTTCAAAACCACCAAATTGTGTAGACCAGTAAGACCTAACCTCCTTATCTCCCTTCCTGCCCCCCCACCTAAAATACAGTTGTTATCAACATCTCTAACTTAACCTGCTTTGGGTTTTCTTTTGAATTATTAAATGTGTTAAAGTGGCTGTGGCCATTTTGGTGCCCTGCCATTTCCCCCCCCCCCCAAATCCCTTCAGCAGTTGAATGAATCAAGCTAAATGCACTTTTTATGTTATTCTGCTGTAGCTATCAGGTATCACACATCATCTCTTCCTGGGAACATTTTTTATGGCTCCATACCTTCAGCTTGTTCTGTTGTCTTCCTTAGTGTCTCAGTGTTTTCATGTCTGTGGCAAATTACAGTGTGCACTGGATTATATTTTATAACAGTGGAATCAGTTGCCTTATTCCCCCCCCCCCCCCCCCCCTTTTTTTTTTTTGGGTGAGGTTTTTT
>NW_005842492.1:1128587-1130655 GCF_000455745.1 Alligator sinensis | reverse complement strand
TATTTTGTCCCTTTTCCCCCCCCCTCCCCTATTTTTAAATTGGTGGTGAATCTTTGCAGTCCATTCTAGTATTTGTGACTTTAGTAGATCTGGGTAGGCAAGTAGTCCTAGGATACAAGCAAATTTTTTGCATCCTTGCATAAACAAGGTTACTAGCAATATTAATGTGAGAGGCTTGCGCTTTATAAAATATTTACCCTTAAGCTGAAGGGTTTTTTTTATTTATCTCAGTAGATATTTATGCAGAGGTTATACAGTAGATCTGTGATCTTTATTAGGGATGTTTTGGTATAATTTTCAAAAGGCATCATTTTTAGCAGTCTTTGTTTCAGTCAAACTATGTTTTAATAGATTTGAGGCTTATTTGTCTAACATTCTCCAGGTCTTATTTTTCTTGTTGCAAGTTTTATATATATATATATATTTTTAGCCTTTGGAGACATACAAATGTGCAGTGTTGTGAATTCTGGGAATGAAAATAGGAGCTCAGCCACAATAACTGACTTCATGCGTATAGATAAGTCGGCTTTAATATTCACCAATATTGTAAAGAAAAGTTATACCTGGGAACCTAATACTAAAACATTGAGTTGCACTATGTGATGGTCTGTACTTCAAGTGAATGGGGAGTGTAGGTAATTGCCTGTTAACAGGGAAATATGCTGCAAAGCTCTTAAAACAAAACAAATATTTTATACTAAATAAAATATGTTTTTGCTTGAGGACAGTCTTAATTTTAGAAAGTGACTAGAATGCTTTTTACTTCAGTCTTAATCTTAATAGATCAGACCTATAAATTAGTCCGGAATGATTTCCCCGTCATTAAACTTGTTTGAGTTTGTCTCATGGTGAACCATGCTAGCATCTAGAGCTTGATGCAATTCAGTGTGTGTAACGTATAAAATTATAAATGGTCCGTCAAGAAATCTATCCTGTAATCTGTATGCACTGTGAGGAATTTGTTCCCCCTCCTCCAGGTCAAGCCAGCTGCTGCTGCAGAAACTGACATCCTCCAGCAAATCCTGAATGAATGAATGAAAACAACGTGATCGCCCTAATAATGACCACAGTTGCACATGTCAACAGCTTTATTTTACAGAAATACAGGCACCATTTTCTAGCAAGCTAAGGCGATAAGACAGCCCATTTCTATAGCGTTGCAATTGAAAAGGTAAAATCATTAAAGAAGAGTAGAGCAGGTTTACAAAATCTGGAGTAAGCTGGGGTACTATGTGGCATGAGTCTTATTTCTTTGATCTGTTCTCATTTGTCTAGAGTTTAGCACATAATGTGTGTGTATTAAAAACCAGAATGATAGCTCGAATGGTTGTGCAGCTAAACAGAATATAGAATAGTGTTGGAGGACTGCTGCTGTCATTTGGAAGGCTGAAACACTTGGCTTTCAAATACAGACCCTCTTACTACAACTCGTTTTTCAATTTAGTTTGGCTATTTTATCTTTTAAGTACGATATAAATCTTACTGGAACAACTACACAGAATTTAATGAAGTATTCTTAAAACATTCCCCCATATGCTGTTGGCCTTTGCATGTAACAGCTAGGATTACACCATATTGGCTTTGGCTGTGCAGACTCTGTATTGTTTCAGAAACATGCTTGTATGTGGGATTGGCTGTGCTTTTGATAGAAAGATACATATTTTTTTTTTTTAATGCTTAAAACACCTGGCTTCTTGCAACATAGATTGTTTTGAATATGAACCTTCTCTAAAAAACATGGACCAAAATACTTCAGTATTACAAGTTGTCACCAGATCTTAGTGTTTTGTTTTTGTGAGTGCAAACACAAAACTGTAAAACTACTTTAGGTTTGAGCCTGCACAGGTCAAGGCAGCTGCTGCTGCAGACGCTGACATCACTACTACATGAAGGAAAACACCATGCTCCATTTCTTTTTCCCATCATCCCCTTTTCCTGTACTCCTCCTTTCTAGAGCTCTGTCTAATGAGAACCTTTTAGTTTTATGACTAGACTGAATTTTTATATTTAGAATTAAGATGTGAAATGCTGTGAAAACATCTTGTTATTGGCAAAGTTTGGGGATTTG
>NW_005842492.1:1126271-1128556 GCF_000455745.1 Alligator sinensis | reverse complement strand
GGAAACTGCTAATGAAATTCTGTCAGTACTTGTATGTGGTTAATGTTGAAATTGCATGGATGTGAATTTTTGAATTTCATATACCTTTCTAATAAAAAGAAGCATAGAAGAAACTGAATAAATAGACTTTTAAGATCTCCTAGGATAAGCTTGGAATGTGCTAGTATTTTTCTTCCTTTTTCCCCTCACTTTGTTCTTGTCATTAATATGCAAGTTTCTATAGCTCAGCCCAGTGTTTTTAGGGAATAGGTAATATATTAAGTAGGCTACTGAATGTGGGAATAACTCAGTTTTGTGAGAGAGAAGGAATGTATGCCTTGCAGCGTAAGTCTTATAGAAATTGATACACAAGACAACATGAATAATGACCAATGACAGCTTGAATATACTGCAGTAAGTTGATCAAATAAAAGCAGATGTTCGGGTCACTTGAGGAGAGAGTTTGTATGAAAAGGTGGCAGTTTTTCCCCTACTTCCCCTCCAGATGGCTAAGGTTTTAAATCCTTTTTGGAGGAAGGCAAGATATAATAGGTTCCGTTAGTAATTCTTTTTCAAAAGAATTCATAGACTACTGACTTTCATATAGCATCTCATTGAGGCATAGCATTTTAGATGCAATGAAATGTAAACTGACATTGAGGATTTTTTATTAGTGAAACATTAAAGGTCTTTCTTCTTAATACAAAGTTTCTAAAGGGTAGTGTTAATTATAGTGGCACCTGCCAGTGGTATAGCATATTTCTTTTTGATCTTTCACTTCTTATTGTAAATTTGCTTTCTTCGGAAATTTCCCAGGTCAAGGTTTAGCTGTAGGGACAACCTTTAAAACATTTTAAATTGATTTTGTGACTGTTCATAAAGAATATTCAGTGTTCTTAATTCCCATAACAACTCTTGGAGGGTTGCCAGTGTTAATAAAAGTAAGTAAGTACAAAAGATGGAAAATAACTATATAGTTCCATGCAGCAGAAGAGTAAGCATGTTTATCGGTTGTTACTTTACTCGGAGGTACTGGTAGTCTCTAGGCATATAACAAGTATGAATATTAAAAAACCGCCCCCCCCCCCATTTTTAAAAAACCCCCCCCCCCCCCCCTTTTTTTGTTTTACATCCTGGATTAAAGGTATCCAGTATTTGATGCTATATACCAACGAACTTCTTGTACCAAGAACAGTTTCCCTTCCCCCCCTTAATTAAATGTAAGAAAGTAATTTTTACATAGCTTCCAACTCTTGTTTCTCAGTCTGTCTGAATAACAGTAGCATCCACTGTAATTATTGTGGCCCTTTCCTTTTCAAATTAGGTTGATTGGAGTATAATCCATAATATGGGGTAGGCTAAATGTGGCTCAGCCCCTTGAGAAATTTGGATAGATTATTGGTCTGGTAACAGCCTCGCTTAACGAAGTTGTTTATTAAGTGTCTTCACCTAAACTTTTTGGTACTGTTAAACATTCTAAAACTAACTTCTTTGATTGTAGGCATTAACTACAGCATAGAACAAAATGTTACCTTGTATTTGAACTTGAATGATATGGAAGTTCACATGAATGGCAAGAGAGGGGTGGTAATGACACTGTGAAAGAACAAAACTTAATCAGTTTGCCCCAAAATATTATAGATCTTTAAATTGCTATATGAAAGCTAATACTTGCTTGCTTCAGAGGTTTAAGGGCTATCATTTTGTAAACAGTGAAACTGAAAAACAAGTTGACCTGCCAGCTTGCACACACCAGGTTAGAAGCAAATCTGAAATTAGGATTTTGAAGTTCCTGGTTTCCAATGTTGTTCTTTGCTGTCTCTTAAACAGACAAAAGTTGCATTTTAAAATTACAGCAACAAGAATAGATCAAGAAAATACCCAGTGCACAGTTTTGTTTTGTTTTTTTGTAAGTAAGTCGATTGGAGCTAAAACCAGGCATTGGCACGGACATTTTGCTGAAGGTCTATGGTCTTGCTAAACATGATCATAATTTAAGAAACTAGTGTGTAAACAAAACTTGCTATTTTAATATTATAAACACTCAAATAGCTAAAGGAAAAAATGATGCTCATCAACTGTTGATGCCAGTAGCCCCCAAATATCAATTGCCGTTTACTTGGACTAGCCTTAATGTTATACTGTTGTTTGCAAAGTACATTTATTTTAATGTTTAATTGGTATCTCAAGACTTACCTGGTGGAGGTATAGATGCCTTCATTATTTCCCTATTTCCCCTTTTAAGTACTTGCATTGTCATAGAACAGGGAAATCCCAACTTTTAAGTGGGCAGGCATGGGGGGGGG
>NW_005842492.1:1106797-1126240 GCF_000455745.1 Alligator sinensis | reverse complement strand
GAAAGCCCACCTTGTAGAGGGGGGGGCGTGGGGGGGGGGGGGGGGAATTGAACACTCCCCCCCAGGTTTTACATGCCTCCCTGCTGCTGCCATGTGTAGGGTAGGGTCCTGATTCTGTCTTTTCCTTTCTGCTGCACTGGATTCTACCTCCCTCCCTGCTGCACCATTTCCCCGGGCACCTCAAGGCACCCGTAGTTTCCTGGCCACAAGCTCTCCTGCAGAACTGGAGCACCATGGCCTGTAGGCTTCCCCTGGCACGTTAGGCTGCACTGTTCTGTCCCCTGAGGCAGGGGCAGGAAGTGGGTGAGCTTGGCAGCCCCAGCTGTTGCTGCAGCTGGAGCAATGGGATTAGTAGTGGTTGGGTTGGGAGCCTGGTGGCCACCAATTTAACCTCACGTGGGCCTCCAGTTACATGGTCTTGTCATAGAGAAGTGGTAATCCTTCCATGGTGAAGGTTGCAGTTTCCACTATACCTATACAGTAAGGTGTATTTTTTTTTTTGTATGTCTGTAAACAAACTTATTAGATTTGTTTACCTCTTCTTAATTGATTTGTCAATGAACTTAAGGCAGCTAACACACATGTTCAAAGATTAGTCTAACCAGACATTTGGGGAATGTACTTATGATATAGGTTCACCCAGAATTATAGCCTCAGGCTGGTGATTTTTTTTTTTTTTACTTCATTACAGAAAAGCTGACTTTCTGATAAACCATTTTGGGCTGCTGGCCCTTGTGAGTGAAAAGAATTGCTGTAAAGAAGAATGTATGTGTGAAAGCAGTACTGCTGATTGTACATTTAAAAAAAAACTGAGCCGCATTCTGGATTCCTTTTTTTTTTTTTTTTTTTTTCAAATAAGCAGTTGATGGTTCTTACTGTTCCCCCTGGCATGTCTCTTCACTTTAATTCTTTAAAACTCTCTTCACCCTTGATCAGTGAGAGTGACCATTTCAGGCTCGTAACAATTTTAAGTGCAGGAATAAAATGTGAGTCTTTCTGTTGACTGGATAGAACCTAGTAATCAGTTGCTACCACCTCCACCTAGCATTATTCTGCTCTTTGTAATTATTCAGTATCTTAGGTTTTTTGTTTGCTTATCCCCAACCTGTCACAGTTTCTCTCCTGCCTCTGATGTCGCCTTGTTCCTGATATGTATCCTCATACATTTCATGTCCCCCGTATGCTTACCTTTTCCTTCTCTTTGTTTCTTTCCCTCATCTTCCCTCACATAGCATCCCCTCCATGCTGTCAGCATGTGGGTCACCATTTTCCTAAGGGCGGTTTAGCAAAGGCACCATCTCCCATAGTTTCAAAAAGCTAAAGGCAGAGCAGACTAACCTTCCCTTCTGCCCAGGCTACCAAAAAGTAGTGGTCATGCAACCAACTAGTTAAGTCTCATTGAAAGCAATGACAAATGGTGGCCATTTTGAATGAGGTTAGTTCTGCCTAGGACTCTAAAGATTAATTAAAGTTTGACTGATACTCTTTGTTATGAAGAAAGACCCTTATGCCTAACTATTTTTCTAAGATGCAATTTGTAACAGTTATTCAAGGTTCACCACCAAATTCTTATTTTTCAAATTAAGTGTCTTTAAATTATGCCCTTTGGAATTTAGCATGTTAAATATCACACTGAGAAGCCACTTACATGAAGAGAAAATATGAGGATTTAAATTCCAGTTTAAGACACTTTAAGGATTATTCCTAGCCCTTTAATGAGTAGCGCAGTTTGGGAGAGTGTGTATTTAAAGTTGTTCTGTTTGTCACAGTTTGACATACTGAGCCCTCACAGGAAGAAGTCTTAGTAAGTTATTAAAAAAAAATGCAACAAAACTGATAACTGATTTCCCCCCCCCCCCATATATTACATGGATACCTTTTGAAAGTGTCAAAAGCTATGTGAAATATACATTGCATTAGCTCAACTAAATGATTTGCTAAACTTCCTGATACCTTTTTTGTTTACGAGCAACAAACTATTGCATATGCCCATATAGTGAACTGGCACATAGTCATTACTTACAGGGAGATTTATTTTATTTAACTGTAGCAGGTTTGAACAATAGTTAAAAGTCCATTTTCAAGTACTGTGGAATGATTAAATGGTACCAATCTGAAGTGTTGTCACATTCTCTCCATTCTGAGGAATCTGACACTAGTCTTGTCAAAATTATTCATGTTCTTTTTCCTAGTGGGAATGTTGTTGTCTTGTATTATGCTTGTATTAATATAAGTGCTAAATGAGTAAGTGAATTGTATGGTAGTAATTCTGTCTTAATATTACAGTATCATGCAAGACATACAATCCACTCATTAGACTTTGGGGAAATAGCCTTCCATTGCAGTGTCTTTCACATTTACTACATGGCAACATTGATACAGCATGTTAAGCCACATAATAGTACTGCAGGCTAATGTTTTAATATTTTATTAAAAAAAATAAATTTCTTTTATTGTAACAAATCTTTTGAAAAGTGCAAGATGATGCAGTTATTTCTGTTTCAGTCTGTGCATAGATTGGAGAGCTGTCAGATGATTTGGTGTGGTATTGTGTCTTTTTAACAAGCAGTATTGAAATGTCCAGTTTTTATCTTCACAGGTAGAATGACCCCATTGCTTGTTATGAGGTTCAGAGTTTAGCAGCATTCCAGTTGACAAATAGATTCATTATGAAATGTGACTTTATTCTCACTTGTATAGATTTTAATTTGGCCCTTCCTTATCCAGTTGCATGGGTTGAGCTAATAAGTGTTAAGGTGCACAGCAGAGATGGGTCTCTGCTCAACAATTTCTTTCAGCTAGAATCTTAAGACTAAGGAGAGTTCAAGAATTATGAAGTGTAATAACTCCATATTCTTTCTTCAGATTAAGACCAAGAGGCTGCCTCTTCAGGTGAGACTTGTCTGTTAGAATGTTGATGACTTAACCTAAAGGTAGGCAAAATGCAGCCTGTAGGCTGATTTTTATGAGGCGTGTGGGGGGACCCTTGGCCCCGCCAGACCATGCTGGGGCACCCTTGTCCCATGCCAGCTGACAGTTTGCCCCGGGATCCCTGTGTGGCAGCAGCAGCAGCCCCCAGCCCCACTGGCTTGGTGTGGCAGAGCAGAGTTGCGTGGGGGCAGTGGCAGGAGCCCCAGTGAAGGCACTGTGCCCGGGGCTGGTGCTAGTCTTTATGGAAAGTACATGCAATCGGTGGGGAGCTGCATCTGGGACTCCCACTGCTGCCCCTGCACCCCTTCATTCTGCCCCACGCCTAGCCGACAGGGCTGGGGGCTGCTGCTGCTATGTGGGCATCCTGGGGTAAGCTGCAGGCTGGCACAGGATGGGGGTACCCCAGCGCTGCCCACCTCCGCTGTTCCTGGCCCAGTCCTGCCCACTACAGGTACATGGCAGGGCATGGAATTGCCACTGGGTCCACCCCCCTCACTCCTTGAGTGGTGGGCTGAGCACCCTAGGCCAGGGGAGAGGAAGGAGGCTAAGTTTCTCCCAAGCCGCCTCCATGGTGCTTGCAGCCTTCCTTCCCATTGCGGGTGCTGCAAACCCCCAAGGAGGCCTGGCAGGAGCTTCCAGCTCTGTCCTAGTCCTTTACTGTCACAGGCCCAAGATCCCAGCCCTGGACACAGCTTCAGGGAGCTGTGTAGAGCTGCATCTGGGCCAAGACCAGGATCATGGGGCAGTGACAACACAGGGCCAGGATGGGGCAGAGCTGCGATCCATTCTCTGCATGCATCTAGGCTGAGTCAAGGATCATGGGGCAGTGACAATACAGGGCGAGGATGGGGCAGAGCTGCGATCTGTTCCCTGCATGCCCTGGCTCATGGAAGTGCACCTGTCTGTAGGGGTGTGCAGAAAGTGGATTGTGGTTCTGACCTGGCCCAGGCCCTGGCCCTGCCCTGTGTTGTCCCTACACTGTGATCCTGGCCTCGCCTGCCCATCCCCGCTCCTGAACACCACTTTCACCATCCCACATAAAGAGTTTTGGTGAATTATTGTGCTGGGCATGGAGGGGAGGAGGGGTGCTGTGCTGACCTGGCCTGCCACAACTCACCAAAACAGCCTGTGCGCCTCTGTGGCCCTCGGGCTGAAATAATTACCTAGCCCTGATTTAACCTCTGTTTTATGGGAGTTAATAATGTGCAATGCTGTTTTAAACCCCATTGGTTTGTGTTGTTCTATGGCTCAGCTAATGAAAGAGAGATTGTCCCTACCTGTAAATTAGTTAGTCATTGTTATCTTGATAGCTGGAACTATTAACTGCCTCTCTCCCTTTTCAGTATTTCAGTGTACAATGCACATAGTGTAGCTACAAGATATTTTGCTAGTTGCCTTTGCAGCTAGTTTAGCTGGCATATCAGTTAATAAAATTTTGAAAAACTTGATCCCTAATAAAATGGGCTTTTTAATATGGTGACTATTTTGCCAAAAAATTCAAGACTTAAACTATTTATATTAACATTTAACTGCAACTGCAAAGCAAGCCACAAGTTGGAAAGCAAATCTCTTGACTTCCCTTGCATTCTGATTAGAAAACACCACCTAAATTGTCTCAATTGCTCAATATTACTTCATTGGCTAGTATTTACTGGACTTGGTTTGCACAAGTTAGCCCCAGGATACATTTCCAACTTACTGAAATTATACAGTGTGCTTAATTTGAAAACTCTATGGCAGCAATTTAAGCAATCAGACTTTGGATGGTATGTTTAATTGTTTTTAAAAAACCCCAACTAACTGTGATAAATATAGACTAGAATCCAGCTTTTTGTTGGAAAGCTGCCACTTGTTTCTGCTTTAAGAATTACATTTCAGTCCAGAGTTTTATACTATCTTTTTGGTTGATAACTGTTCTGTGCTTAATTATGATAGCTGATGGTGTAATACATACTACCCTTCTGTTAAATCTTTCTTTCATACTTTACCCTCCTTGGTGTACCCTGGGCTTATGTTCATTCGGGAGGGTGTGAATTTTCAAGGTTACCAGTTTTGGAATATGATCCACATAAACTGTGGGACTAACACTACCGGTCAGCTCAAGCTTTTTTTTTTTTTATCAGAGTATTCAGACAATGCATAATTTAAAATACTTATTGCTTAACAAGGCTAAAGTTATTTGTTCCATTAAATACATATACTGAAGCAAGCTCTTGCTTTTCATCCAAGAAGAAAACTCACTCAGTTGAGACAATTACTTGTTTTTATTTATTTATTTGGCCACAACACTGCTGACTATGCACAGGGGAAAAGAGTGCATCTTATAATTAAAATAATTTTATGGAAAACCTACCTTTTCCTACGGTGATAGTGCGAACCTGATTACTGAGCCATACAGCCCAGAAGAAATGGGTGCTCTGGTACTGTAGTTGAAGTGTATGTCAAGGTGGACTGCAATTTAAATAACTTTTAATAATGTATTAAAGTAGTAGGTAGGAAACAATGATGAAGTAATTGATTTTAACCTTTTTAAAGTTGTATATTATTAGATATTTTCCTAAAGAAATATGTTAACCTGTAAGACTTTATCATTTGATTACAACTTTTACTTATCATGTGTGAAGCTGCCTTTTTGAAATTATTTGAATGGTTAACTAGAAAAAAGTACTTTAAATATACTGCTTGCATAAGAAACTTTATCAAAACATGTTTGTATTTAAAGCCAATTGATAAAACAAAGAAAACACTATTGCTGCTGCTTACCATGTCCATCAAGATTTTAGAACTCTTCCCCTCAAATCAAGTTTGTCATATGTTGAAGATAGATTGGAAGAGGGAATAAGCTTTGCCATCTTGTTGATTTTGTTCCCAGTGGGCTTCTCTGCATTGAATGAATTACTATGCAGTGGACTGAACTAAATTAATATACTGAAATGAAGAAAAGATACTCTCTGCACCTGCAGAAAAGGCTACAGCTGTCAAAAGCTGGTTTTGCACTTAAATAAACTTCTTCCAGGTGCTTAGCAACTGAGTTCCCCAGTTCACTAGTTTCTGCAGCAAACATACAACTGGAATATTTATTTTTATTTTAGTTTTAAATTGTTTTAATGATTATTTTAAATTTAAAACTTAGGCTGAAGTAGATTTTTAAATTTTGTGTGTGTGTGTGTATGTATGTGTATATGTATTTAATGTAAATAAGTCTGATTACAAGAATCTGTTTTATTACTTTTTAATGCACTTGGAGTGTGCTGTTAGAATGAAGATGGATGGGAAAGATTTGTAAAGTGTGAAAATATTTTAAAATAGTGTAGAATCTGACTGACAGGTTTTAAAGGCACGCTTACCTTTTGAAGACGGCACTTCCTTGCTTTATACATTTTTTTTACCTTTTTTTTTTTTTTCCTTACTGAGATTAAGGGACCAAACGATCCCTTACAGGGCTGTCCAACTGGCAGCCGTTAAGTTGTATGCAGCCCCCAAAGTGTTATAATGTGGCCTTCAGCTCCTTCCTAGTTGCCATTGCCCTCCCCTTCTAGCTAGGAAAGGGCTAGAATGCCAGAGCTGCAAATGTGGCAGATAAATCACATGGTGCACATAATAAAGTAAAATTGAGCTGCAGAATACAGGATATAGTGTGCATAGTTGCACTGAAAGTTGACTTAAAGCAGTTGGTCTCCAGTATTTAATTGCAGGTTTGCTACATCCACAGGAACTAAGCTGAAAATAGATGGAGGGTCAAAACAGCAGTTGCTAACTTCCCTTTGGAATCATCTTTGCTGTAAAAGTGTTGTGGTTATATACAGGCCTCAGAATGTATATCAGGTCATAGGGTCATGAAATCTAATTTTAGCTGATGACTGGTTCAACTCTTTATATCTTTTCTCTCTCAAGAAGGCAAGGGTTCAGACGAGGTATGTGACCCTGTTAAATAAATGTACTTCTTCAGCAGGGTACTTTGGTAATCACAGTTCTTAAAATATTGTCCAAAACTATCTTGCAATCTAAAATGTATTTTGCTTTAAATATGTTTTTTTAAGTACAAATGAAACCTTGTTTAATAAATTTAAACTTAAAGAACAACTGTGGTTAATAAAAATTTTAATTTAGCATATGCTCAAAGACAGACAAAATTTTTAATGGCTTTATAATTCAAATATACTCTAGCTCTTTAAAATCTAATTTCTCAAATTAATTTACTAAATATTTATTATGCTATACTTTGTCTTTAATATCCAGTGCTGTTACTTTTTCCTGTATTTCTACATTAATTAAATTGATACACAAAGTATAGGTTGGTACGGAATTGTAATTCTCCACTTAAAAAAAGGCATACTTAAGTGTTTCTGGATCCTGACCTTTTTCTGTGTCAGTGATAGCTGGGCAGTACTTCTCTTCAAATAAATACAGAAGCAGCTTGGACTTGGTTATGAGGTTCTTGGGTTTTCTGCCTTAATGCTGTGCTCTATTCTTTCTGTGGTACAAGTTGAGACATGGCAGTGCGTATTGAAATCCTAGTTCTTGTATTAGTTTTGGAAACAGTGAGTGCAGGTCTTCCTTTCCGCACTCTTCGTGGTGTTGAAATTTTCTAGTGCTTTTGTTACCTTGATGCAGCCAGATGTCCAGGGCATGGGCAGCAGCAATGCCTGCTTGCCATCATGATTGTAATATGTAGCAGGATTTCAGGAAGAGTATTGAAAAACTTAAGGAGGTCTGCAGCTGTTTAAGGTTAAGCTATAGCTGTATATCCTTCTTTATGCTTCTGATGGGATGAGGCTAGCATCGAGAGGGTCCAGAGGAGAGCCACTCGCATGATCAGGGGGCAGGAAGGCAGGCCCTATGAAGAGAGGCTAAGGGACCTGAACCTGTTCAGCCTTCACAACAGAAGGCTGAGAAGGGATCTGGTGCCCGTATATAAATTTACCAGGGGGGAACGGAGGCGATTGGGCGAGACCCTGTTCCTCCAAGCACCTCCCGGAGTAACAAGGAACAACGGCTGTAAGTTGATTGAGAGTAGGTGCAGGCTAGACATCAGGAGGCACTACTTCACAGTCAGGGTGGCCAGGGTCTAGAAGCAGCTTTCAAGTGAAGTGGTGCTGGCTCCTACCTTAGGGGTCTTTAAAAGGAGGCTTGATAATTACCTAGCTGGGGTCATTTGAGCTTAAACTTAGTAGGGGTCATAAGAGCCCTGTATTCATTCCTTCCCAGGGTCGGAATAGATGATCTGCTCGGGTCCCCTCTGATCCTACTTCTGTGAAGATAGAGGTAGGTTCCTTTCAGCTGTATTTCTAAAACTGGGGAAGAATTGGACTACCTGCTGCTGCTGTTGGGCAACCTTGCCATAACTAATGCATTACCAGTCCCAGTTTCTGCCCTGGTTCACGCCTCCATGATATTCACTTTATCATTGCAAGCTTGTGCTGCAGGTTTCCATGCCTCAACACTTTTACCTGTTAGAATACTAGGAAGAGTGACTGTGAAATCTGAGCACCTAATACAGTCTAGCACAGGCAAGATTTGAATACAGCAGAAAATTAAACCGTAGAACTGATCAGTTAAGAAATCACCACCTGTATGCATTTTTAGCATGAATGCCTAGGTCCTCAAGTCATTACATAATCCATCTACCTGTGGCGAATGACTATCGCTGAAGCATGTTCAGTCACAGAGGGGCACTTCCAGAAGACTTCAGAGACAGTTCTGCATGTTCAGCAGTGGATCTTTTGGAAAGAAAATACCGGCTAGCATAGTCAGGCAAGGTTCTTTGAGTAGATGTGATATCTTTTATTAGATCAACTGAGTAGTTGGAAAAAAGTGCTTAGCAAGCTTTGGGACGCAATCACCTTTCTTCAGGCATAGGGAGTCTCTGCTGTTCTGAGACTCCAAGGAATGAGAGAAGCTAAAAGTGTGACAGGATGTCAGTGATAATGTAAATGGGTAGAAGTTAGGAAAACAAAAGGTAAAGCAGGGAAGGAAGAAGGGGGAAAAAAGCAAAGATGAGTAAGGGAGATTCTACAGTAGTAGTAATCTACTACTTGCCAATAGTGGCTAGCATAGTGGAATATGGACGGTGGTGGGAGGAATGGTACACATGTGGGAACCCAGAGTCTGCAAATTAACCCCTCATGGGCAGCATGTGGGCCATGAATTGTACAGCTCTGCTTTTGTGTACTTTCCTTTGGAAACCTTTCGCAGAGAAGTGTCGTATGTGATTGTGCCAAAAAATAGATTAATATTACTAGCTTTAGGCACGGAGGGGGTTTTTTATCTTTGTTTGACTCTTCTTGCTAACTTTTCCTTTCTTGATACAGCTCATCTGTATTATGCCTAGGAGAGGTCTTTGTCATCTGAGAAATTTTCCCAGGCTCGAATACATTTTTGGAAATGTAATCATAGCTCTGTGTAAGGACTTAGTCTTTATCCACAGATTTAAAAATAGGCATCTTAAAGGAACATGGAAAAAGAAAAGTGCAGTGTAGTTAAATTGGACTGGAATAGTAACTTGTTTCAGGAGGGGAATCATGATTATAACACTTGTTTTTTCCAGGTTATGTAAGATAAAGGTGTGTTTTATTGAAGGAAAATTGAAACGTCTGTTCAGTCAAACTAAGCAATTTAACCCGAATTCTACTGGCATCTAATGTTACATGCAGAACTTGTGTTTTTAAATGGTTGTGTTAGTTGATGCCTTTTAGAAGGGGAGTTGCTGTGAGCTTCACTAGCTTCTGTTTTCATGTGAAATGTTGGGTTGGCTCTGAGCAAGGTAATCTTGTACCTAGGAATTCCCTAGACAGAGGGGAGTCTTTCTTACTTCCTTAAGTTTCTAGATCAGGTGGAGAACTGTTGAGAGTCTGTGGTGCAAGGAAATTTCAGAGTAGCAAGGGTTGGTGCAGAGAGCTCTTTGGTACTTTTCAGCTTGGGGTTTGACCAACTCCTTTGTATGGTACACTGTTTAAAGGCAGACTACAAAAGCATAGATTTGTTATGCTTTTAATGCTAGTTTCACAACACCCAGGGAAGGGAGAGTGGGTGGTGGTAATGTTAAGATTGCCACTGTTGTGCTCTGGGTTCTGATGAAGAGAATAATTATTTTCTCTTGTGAATGTCACATCTCTTGGTTTTTTTTGGCTTGTGGTTTTTTGTTTTTGTAGTAGGACCTTGTACATGTAAAATCTGCAAAAGGAACTGACTTTGCATGTTTCTAGTGTCTTTATCTGGAAACCAGTACCATGTATAAAATGATTTTACAGTTGGCTGATTTTTTACTTTGCCTAGTCTCCAACTTACATACATGAAAATCTTTTTATATGTGTTGAACTCTGACCTCGCAAACAAACCGGGCTATAAACCATTGCTAAGTATTATGCCTCTGGTGAATTGCTGTTTTCCAGAAACTTTCCAAGATTTGACTACTTAAGTGGTCATTAATATTAGTATAATATCTTATAGTCTTTAGACTAGTGGCGTAAGAGGGCTCACTCTCTCGCTCTATCATTTTGTTTGTTCCTCTTTTTTCAGAAAAGACAAGTCTTTCAGTGAAGACTTGGGTTTATTGTTACCTGAAAGGTAGATGCAATTTTTGGTAAAATTCTTTGCATCGTTTTTTGAGCTTGAAAGTAAAATCTTTCACATCGCTGAAGCCTTTTTCCTAAAATGCCAACTTACCATAAAATTGCTTCTTTCTGAGGATAAATGCCTTTTGATATGATAGAAATTTGTTTTGTAAATTGCCAAGTGATAAGTGTTTCAACTGAGTTACACAAAAGTATCATGAAACACTTTCTCAATTCATGGCACTTATTTAGAGCGTGTAATAATAAAATGATTTGTGCTTATACTATTTCCCTGACTACACATTGAGGCAAATACCTGATCTATTTTATTTTTCTGCATACATACGCAAACCACATTAATGTGAGCGAAAGTTTGGCTATGATGCTGGGTGTTGAACTAGATTCTGGTGTTGGAGGCTCTGACTTCTGAGATTTAATTCCTGAAAAAATAAGCATTCTGAGAGAGAGAGTTTTGTTTTGTCCTTAGGAAAGATTGTTCAAGTCTTTAATATGAGTAGGGATCCAATGAATGTGGAGAATCGGTGATGAGTGACTGGATGGCAGGTGTGCAGATTTTGCAATTTACATCACTTTTACAGTTAGGCTAAAGACTACTTAAGCTGTAGATTGAGGCAGAGTTGTGCAAACCTGGAAAATGAGAACATGAAATTGAAACTTCTTATGAATGAGAAGGGAAGTTTAATGAAGTAATTAAAAAAGATGTGATAAAAGTTCTCATATGATTGGAAGAGCAGAGTTTCTTCACTTTCCCATTGCCTTCCTTTATCTAAAATAAAATGTTGCAGAGCAGGGGTAGGCAGCCTGTGGCTTCCAGGCCAGGTCTCACCTGGCCTGTGATAGCATGGGATTGGTGGCACACAGCTGCATAGAGCTGCTTGTCCCAATCTTATGCATAAAACAGCAATACAAAATTTTATATTGGTGCTATAACTTTGACTCCTTTCAAATGCTTGATTTAAATTTTGTTAATATAGTTAATATATTGAGTGACAAGTCAGTGTCCCTTTGGATTCAGGCATAGTCATTGGTGGTGGTATTTGTAAGTGGTGTGTTTTACCTGTTGTATTGCTCAGTCTCAGGAGGTGAACTTAAGGTGCAGGCATTTTTGTTTCCCAGTTTGCAACATAATCAAAAATCCCTTTGAAACACCTTTTTCTTATGTCAAACACAAGAAGGTAAATTATTTTAAATGTATGTTTTGTTTTGTTTTTTTGTGATAAAGCTTTTTCACATGGCTTGCAATTTTCCACATCAGATTTGAAATAACAGCTTTCTTTTTCTTTCTTTTTTTGTGCAGTGGATAGGCCAAAATCCCAGCAAGTTCGAACCTCTGGTACAATAAGGCGAACCTCTTCTCTGGACACAATAACAGGACCTTACCTCACAGGACAATGGCCACGTGATCCCCATGTACACTATCCTTCATGTATGAAAGATAAAGCTACTCAGGTAAAACTGCTGAAGCTGCATGTTGTTGTTTGCATTTTGCTTCCTTATCCAAAATAGCCACTATACTTTTCACTGTTTTACAAATGGCAATTACTTTTCTTAATTATAGCAATACTGTATCCTAATTTTTCACATGTACATTGGTTTTCTTAATTTGGTAGCCTGAACTTGGTAATGAACTTGTGGAATTCAGAATTAATGTTCCCATGTTTTTAAGAAGCAGTTCTTGGAAAAGATTCTTGGTCTGTTTGGGGAAAATATTTGCTAATATCATTGAGCAGGCAGTTTAAAACATCCTGAAATTTGGTTTGAATTCAGCATTGCCAAAAAGTATTAGGCAATATAATATCCAGCGTGATTTTTTTTTTTTATAACAGCTAACAATAGTGAATCATAATTAAGTTGAAATAAAGGCAGGAGTTAAAGTAGCTTTACAAACCTGTTAATTTACCAGAGCATGAAATACTCTGCTCGCCGTTAATGTTGAGTTTGTTCAGGAGGCTTCTTGCTTTGAATGGCTGCTGATTTAATTGTTAATTGCCGGGCCTAAACAAGAGCTCCAGGAATTCCTGAATTAAGAAGACACCTTAAAATCCAAGCAGTCAGTGACTTGAAATGTTTGTAGGAAGGAGTATTTGGGGAGGTAGCTTCCCCCCCCACCCCCCGTTAGAAGTAGGGACTCGGAAAAGAAGGCTGTGATTTAAGCTTGTGACTGTCATAAGTCAGCGAAACCATGAATTTGAAGAAATGTCATGATTCTCATTAGCGGTCTGCTACTTTTATCAGTAGATGGAACACATTGCATTATGGGAAATGTAGTTTAGCCAGGAGTCAACAGAAGGCTGATATAGTGAGAAGGTAGTGTTGGTTTCCCTTTGTCTCCTATGCACTTTGCTAAACATTACCGTGGAAAAATTCCTGGACATAATGATGGTAGTGAAAAGTTGTGATCTGGACAATTTAGAATTCAGTTAATTTAATTTCAGTAGCTTTCATGCTTCTGAACATGCATTGAAGTAAAGAGTAATTAAAGACATGAGAAAAATGGAATACAGCATGAGTTTATTAGAGGTGGTGTCACTAGTGTTATATATGTTCCACATAACTGATTTCTTGTACAGGAGAAGTTCAGTAGATTTTTATCTGTGTGGTAAAGCATTTGCTAGAAAATACTGGAAAAGATGGGGATTAGTAAAAGAATTGCATAATGGATAGAAACTGGATACAGGGGAGCCAACAGCAGGTCATATTGAAAATGGTGAGGGACTGGGTTACAGAGGGTTACTAATTGAGTTCTGCCAGGACAGATTTTGGAAATCTTTTAATATTTTAATTGAACTCTTTATCACCAAAAGTAAGAGTATGCTAATGAAATTTGCTGATGACACAAGGGCCTCAGAGCCATCATCAATATAGAAGAGGGATTAGTATATCATACAGAAAGAGTTGACTGTCTTTTGAGGATGGGAAAATGGGATAAAATTATGGTAGAATGCAAGGTCCTGCACTTGGTTCATCCTTTGGAAGCAAAGAAAGGGAAAGATCTTGTTTTATATGATCACTTTCTGAGCCACCAATGAGCTATAACTGGGGAAAAAGAGATGTGTGATTCTAGGGTATGTTATATGTAGTATTGGTCCTGGGTATGACTCTGAACTGCATCTGACTGGAGAGCCTGGTCGCAATGTAGTGGAATGAGTTATGGTAGGGTAGCTTCTATAAAATAGCCCAGTGTTGCAACCTCCAGAGTAAGATGAGTATAGGGTGCCTAAAAACCCTACTCCCCCCACTGCCTTTTGGGTGCTCCTTGGTTGGAGAAAGGTCAAGGGATATCACCCTGACAGAAACATGCTCTTGCTGAGCCATTAGGCAGTCAGCAGCAATTCTTATCTGTTGCTCTCTGGCAGAAGCTACAACTATTGAGGCACTGAATGTCTGGACTCGGTGTGGCCTTTGAATTCTGCCTCAGTGATCTAAATGTTATGAGGATGGTAGGTTTTGGGCAGCCTCCACCCCTCCATACCCTTGTGTAGGTATGTGTGTCAGAAGTCTTGGTGTGATGGTTGTAGACATCTTGTGTGTATATCATGATCCAGGTGATTGGTTGCTGGGTGTGTGTACATAAAATAAAAATGTATGCATACACACACCCCTTATACAAAGCACTGATAAAAGACTTTTATTGTGGAACAGTGTGAGCCAAGTTCTGAGCTTATTCTTCTGAGCCAAGTTCAAGAGGTGGATGCAAGATGCGTACAAAAGTGATTGGATTGTCATGCTCAACCAGTAGTCATTAATGACTCAATGTCTAGTTGGGACAGGTGAGCTTCCAAGGTGTCACTCCCCCATCTAGTGTTGTTAAATATCTTCATTGATGATTTGGTGTATGAGATTGAGTACACACTTAGCAAATTTGCAGATGACACCAAGTTAGGTGGAGTTGCGGACACTGAAGGGTAGGGCTAGGATCCAAAATGACCTGGTTAAGATGGAGAAATGTCCTGGCTGAAATGTAGCCAATTGATTTCAGAACAAGTACTAAGTCCTGCACTTGGGCCAGAATAACTGCATGCCCAAAAGCAGGCTAGGGAATGATTGGGTAGGCTGCAGTTCTGCAGAGAAGGATCAGAAAAAAAGCCAACAGCATAAATGGGTTGTAACAATAGGAGTGTCACTTGCAGATCAAGGAAAATGATTCTTCTGTTATATTTGCCACTGATGAGGCCCCACCTGGAGTACTGTCCTGTTTTGCCCCCTACACTTCAAGAATAATAAGTCTTCAAATACCTGAAGGGTGATTCTAGAGAGCATAGAGTTGGGTTTTTCTTTGTGGCCATAGGGAAGAACTAGGACCAATGACCTCCCACTGCAGCAAAAGAAATTTAGGTTGGAGATTAGGAGGAGCTCGCTGACTGCAAGAGTGATCAAGTATTGGAACAAGCTACTTGGAGAAGTTGTGGATTCGCCATCCTTGGAAATTGTCATGAGCAGGTTCGACACTTGCGTGGAATGGTTCAGGCAAGGGCAGACCTGTCTTGGGCAGGGGGCTAGACTAATGACCTCATGAGGTCTCTTCTAGCCCTCTGCTGTGATCCTAAGAGAAGTGACTTCAAGTTAGAACAAATGGGAAAAGATGACTGCTCAGACAACCAAGGGAATAAGAAACTACCTTGAGAGGATACTAAAGACTTTTTCAGCTTAGCAAAGCAAAGGCAGAGAGGGGATAGAATTGCGTTTTCATAATACATTAAGGGTTAAACATCAGAGAGGGGAAAACTATGCAAGGTACACAGCAGTGTTGGCACATGAATGGAAGGGTATGGGAACATAAATTTGGAAGTGGTCTCCTGGGCAATTGAGTCCCGTGCCCTGGATTCTCACATAACTGAGGATTTCAGAGATACCTGCTTCAAACAGTCTCACACAATTACTAGGTAAAATAGCATCCTTCTACATGCCACTAGTAAAATCTGAGATGATGAGGGCACTACAGTGACTGGGAAGTAGTTGGGTAATACAGAGCTGTCCACTTCTGAGCTACTGGGGCCTTCACGTGATCGCCACCATGCTGTACCGTGCCTGCACCATGGCTCCGTGCAGAATCTCTGGACCCCACAGGGTGAACTGTGGTGCCCCACCCCTAGGGGTTAGTGCAGAAAGCTGAAGCTGTAGGAGGGAAGGGGACCCTGGTGGCAGCAAGGCATCTGGAGCAGTGGAAGGGGGGAGCAGTACCCAGGCAAGAATCTGCAGGCCACAAACTAATCTGTTGTGGGCGATGTCGCTTCTGGACCAGAAGTTGGATGTCTGTGGGTTAAAACATGCTCAGGAGATCCAAAGAATTATGTTTCTAGTATGGGACAAGAATTGTGCCCCATTCCTCTTTTCCACCCCGTCCCCCTGCTGCTGTTCTTGTTAGGTTTGGCAGCTGGCTTAGAGTGGTGTGATCCGGCAAGAGCCCCCAGGCAGGAATATATTTGTTTTCCATCAAAAGCATCTGTGTACCCCAGTTAAACTCAACCTTGGGGGCCAACGCCCCAGTGCCTCAAAGGAAGGGGTCTCCAGCCTCCTGCCAGTACAATTCATGAAAGGAGTTAAAAATCCTTTTTAGCACCTACCAAGAAAAACCCTACAGACTGAGAATATCAGATGCATACCAGACTATAAATCAGTTGTCAGTAACTGAACATGGGAATTGTAAACACCATATATTTTTTAGTGTTGGTTGTTGAGGCAGAACTCCCTGTCCTGTTATACCATCCCTTCCATAGACTTATGCAGTTGCAATTTAAAGTGGCTGCCAGCTATGAATTCATAGTATTAGAAACATCCCAACCTGTTCTGGGCTTTCTGCGTTCTTTTGCAACTGAAGAATTTCTCTATTGTTTTTCAGCAGTCAAAAAGAGTTAAACATAAGAGCTGGCATTTCCTAAGGGGTGCCCTGCATCTAATGCAGGGCATCTTGAGTCTAATAAGGTTGAGAACCACTGGGTTAAACAACAGATTTGGATAGGGTGGTTTGGATAGAGATGATCCTGCCTGTGGTGGGGCATTAGACTAGGTGACCCTCTGGAGGCCCCTCTTAGCCCTTATGATTCTGTCCCTTCCAGTCCGACATTCCTAATATCAAGGCTTTGTTTTTCTTGACATCTACTGGAAAAAGAGTGAGCCTTCTAGCTAGGGTGTTACTTCTTGCAATTAAAAAAATAAATCAGTGAGGGAGGGGGTAAACTGTTGACAGACATGACGCCAAGCCCCGTACCCTCCCCAAGTGCTGCTCCAATCTCCTTCCCCTGCCTGATCTGTTGCTTTACTTTCTGCTCCTTGACCTATCAGCTACAGTGTTCCCTGCTCCCACCCCCAATCTGTTGCATGTCACAGAAAGAATGTCTGTGCCACTTGTGGCATGCATGCTGTGGCTACACCTGGAGTGAACAATTATATACTTGATTAAGTTGTAACAGTATCAGTTTATTATATTTTAATCAGAATATTAAGTGACAGTATGTCCTTTGCTTGTTTCAGACTACTTTCTTCCTCTCCTTCTTTCCTAGAATGCTTCTTTATATGTGTCATCCTGAGTTCTAATCTGCGTAGTTTCCCATTTTCCTTGGGTTTTTTTCCCTTCTACCCTTTATCATTCCCTGCATTGTATTGCCACCTCTTTTGATGTCTCAACCAGGAATGTCCAGCCTGCCTGGACTGTGGAGTTCCTCGCAGGCCAGATCCAAATGTGGTGGGGTAAGTGTAGAGGGAGAGCTGCCCCATAGCTCTCTGTATTCTGGATTTGGATGGCAGATTGGCGTGTTGGCCTCCGTTTACTCTGCCCTGAGTTCCTAGCTGCTTCAGGAACTACATGGGTCAGGTTATACATATTAGACACCTCTGATCTAGACTTATTAGCCAAAGACTGTAAATGAAAGTGCTTGTTGGAAGAGATGTCCCCTTGTGAAAGGGCAGCACCTAAATGAGAAGTTGGACCCATGGGTAAATCGAAGAATACTGGAATTGCTTTCGTGTGGTGACCTTGAATACCTTTCTTGATTTCATCGTTAATGCAAACTTCTGGCAAGTACATCTGCTTCCTTTGGCAAAAAAAAAAGTATGTTCTTTCTTGCCTGACTCCAAATGTGGAGCTTTTGGGGTACTGTGAGGGTGAAGAGACTTTACCCAACCTCTGTTTTGAGTCGTAGTCAAATCCTGATTTAAGTTCTACTTGGATACCTACGGAACCAATCAGAAATTAGACAACATTTTAAGACAAATCAGGACATCTGTTCCAGCACCTACAATGCATGTTAAGTACACTGTATTTACTCTTACACCACATGGACCTTTTTCTGTAGAATTCAGCCCTCCAAAATTGTGGTGCACATCTTAAGATGGGAAAAGTGTATTTACTGTGCTGCAGCTGAAGCATGGAGATGCTATAAAATGGCTGCCATGCCTCTTCTCCCTGCCAGCCTCAGGGAAGGAGAGACAGAGTTCACTCTTCAGGATCAGAGCTAGGGTCAGCTAGAGCCGTTAAGGAATTGGCAGTAGTTTTTGGCTGAGTTGCTAACAGCTGCTGCCAATTCATCAGTGGCTGTGAGCCGGTTGATCCTTTAATGTTTGTCTAAGCAGTGTTGGTCAGGAGTCAGCCATGCAGTCAGGATCCTTTGCAGTCAAGCTCAGCTGTAATTCTTGGAAACCTCTTCTCTCCCCCCCCCCCCCCCCCCCGCCCTTTTTTTTCCCCTTCACCCTCCATTTCTAAAACCAGGTGCATGCCTTACTTGGGGATGTGTGGCATGTGATGAAAATATGGTATACTAAGTGCCTAATTTCATTCGGTGCCTTTATTTTTGGACTGCAGGGTGTTCCCTAGGTGCTTGTACTTGGGTTTCTCTGCATGCTTGGAAGCAATTTCGTTTGATTACATACACATCTAAATCCCATCTCCACTCCCATCCCAATGGATTGGGGCTCGATCCGTTAAGCATCTTTGCTGCATGTAACTTGTACCAGCAGCATCCAGCTAAAACAATACTGGTGGTTACTATTATTTTTATTTATTTTTTTTGTTTAATAATCACTGCCCCACTCATACTGATAGGATTCAGTTCTCATCTCCCATTGTATTGTGAGAGGGAATACTGTCTGCTCCTCCTGTTGAAGAAGCTGGCTCCCTGTGCAGCCAAAAAGCGAGAGTCGGGGGCCAGGGATCAAATAAGGGAGCCTGACTGTAGCCTTGTGGCTAGGTCCCTTGAGTAAGAAAGGAGAAACTTGGTTTCTGGTGCCTGCTTCAGGGTTACTTCTTTTTTTATATCTTTTTTTTTTTTTTTCTAATGCAAGGTGTGTGAGTGGAACTTGGAGCAGAACTCCCTCCTCCCATCACAGGTGTCGTCATCATCATCACCAGCCAAATAAATTGGATATTGTCTTGCTTGTTCTTTTTCTGGTTCCATGAGTCCTATACTTTTGGCTATGCAGTAGACCAACTTCCTCAACAGAAAGGTGAATAACTATTTTATAGCTTGGTGGTTTAGGGTACCCTTCCTGGAAGTGGAAGGCATGAGGATGGCCTAGAATATAGGTCTTTCACTTTTGAACAAGTACTGTAATCACAGGGCAAACGATGGATGGCCACAACAGTGCTACTCCATTGGGCACCTCTCTGCAGAGGAAGAATTAATAATTCTGGATCCCAGATGATCCAAGGCACTGAATATGTACTGCCTGACCTAAGCAACTGAGCTTTGGAGAGGGATGGTAATTCAAGCATTCTTGTGCTTAGTGTTTCCTGTTGGCTACCTTGAAGTTCTTCCGGGCTTTCTGAATCATATTTTGGACATGCGGATCAGCCAGGAAATTCTTTATCACAGTGCAGAGGATATCTTTCAAGCCGATTGTTATGATGGAGCATTTTGTTTACCCTTCAAATAGATTCATAGATGTTAGATGTTAGAGTCGGAAGGGACCTCAATAGATCATCGAGTCCGATAGGCAGGAAAGA
>NW_005842492.1:1098517-1106569 GCF_000455745.1 Alligator sinensis | reverse complement strand
ACGAGTGGCCCTTCTCTGGACTCTCTCCAGGTTATCCGCATCCTTCTTGAAGTGTGGTGCCAAGAATTGCACGCAGTACTCCAACTGCGGTCTGACCAGCGCCCAATAGAGGGGAAGTATCACCTCCTTGGATCTATTCGTCATGCATCTACTGATGCATGATAAAGTGCCATTGGCTTTTCTGATGGCTTCGTCACACTGCTGACTCATGTTCATCTTGGAGTCCACTAGGACTCCAAGGTCCCTTTCCACTTCCGTGCCACCCAGCAGGTCATTCCCTAGGCTGTAGGTGTGCCGGACATTTTTCCTCCCTAGGTGCAGTACTTTGCATTTCTCCTTGTTGAACTGCATTCTGTTGTTTTCTGCCCACTTGTCCAACCTGTCCAGGTCTGCTTGCAGCTGTTCCCTGCCCTCCGGCATGTCCACTTCTCCCCATAGCTTTCTATCATAGATAGATATGTGTCCAAGTCAAATTTCATAATACTTTTCTAAGTGTTTTAATATGTATTAAACAGATGCAATTTTGTCTAGCTTTTGACCATTTTTCTTTAGGGGAAAAAAATTATCTTAAATCTGGGTGCTGTGATCACCCTGCTGTACCTGGGGCAGATTAGGGTATTAAGTCTTGTGTTGTCTGGGTTGATTTGCTAGGAGGTTAGACAGTAGATTTGTATAGGATGGCTTGGATAGGGATGCTCCTGCCTCAGGCATGGGTTGGACTAGATAAACTCTAGAAATCCCTTCAAGCCTTTTTTCCCTACGGTTCTATGAAACGCACTGTAACAAAGTTACTGTAATGAAGGCTAAGACAGCTTTCTTGATACCATTCATGTTGATGTCTTTTTGGTGGCGGACAGTATTAAAATAGACTCCATCACATACAAACTTTGGGAGATTTGAGATGGTTTGAGAATATCACTAATTGTTGAAACGCAGATTAACTGATAGGTCCGTGTTTGAAAGTGATTCATGCTGCCTTCGTTCTGATTGAATGGTGATACTTTTTCTCACCGAAGTTTTAGATGTGGTAGGAAAACATGAGACTATCTACAGAGGGTGCCAAAGTTCCTGTATTTAAAATCCAAATAGAGGTTCATCATTGGTAGGAATATATCTAAGGCTGGCTGGTGGTCTTTCACATTTCCCACCAGTAAATAACCTCAAGCTAGTTATTTTGCACCTACTTTACTGCCTCAAATTAATAAAATGATGGGATACTGTTGTAGTGGATGCAGTAAACTTGATTTAAATCATTAAAGTTTATCTGTTTTAACTTGGAGACTGTAACTATTTGAATTGCCCTAGATGTTGTCTGGGTACTGATAGGAAAATGAGATTCAAATGTTTCCATATTTCTGACTTTGCCTTTTAAATGAAAGTGGTCATCCTACCAACACTTAAGCATTTTCTGGGGTGTTCTTCCAATGCATTCTTCCCTTATTAAAAAATGCTTGTGAAGTGGTTTGAATAGTTGGGTTTTTTTGAGTTTTGTTTTGTTTTTTCAGCCTCAGTGGGATTTGACTAGGTTCTGGCACTGACCTATTTGATTAAGTCACCCTTGTGCCATCCAACTAGGCAGTCCAGTACCTGAGAGGTGGTTCTAAAGACTGAACAACTTAATGAAGTATTACCAAATCCAGCCTCACCTTTAGCTCGATAGTAGCACTGTTTGACTACCTTTCTTTTAGCTGTGTAAGCAGCATTTCGGGCTATATATTCCGATTTCTAATTCTCTTGGGAAAGTGGAACTCCATCCACGTTGTAGAAAAACAGCAGAGGAAGGTAATGCTTGTCCACTGTATCCAATAACTATTAAATGCAGAAGTGTAATTAGGTAGAAGCAAGGGCTACCCAAGGCAGTGCCCATCACAGTGAGCCACAGAACAGCGTTATGACTAGGTCTCCTTCTGGTCTTAAAAAAAACAAAACAAAAAACCTTTCTTTTTTGACTATCCAGTGGGCCAACTTCAGTAGAAAGGGTAGATGGTGCCCTTGGCTTAGCCTAGCTCATAGTCTGCTGGCCAGAATACTTTTCTGGAAAGTGGAATATTCAGGTTCAAACCCTTTGTGGTGGCGGATGTGTCAAGCCTGGGTCTTCCACTGCTTGGACAAGTGCCCTGAGCAGTAGACTGTTGGGCTAACATGTAGGAGACATTTTGTTTGCCCCGTGGCCCCTTCTTTATCTCTGTCATTGGTCATGGTTATTTGGTGACTGACATTTCTGAGACTGAGTTATGTGCCTTCCCAGGTAGGACAAGCTCACAGCAGAGCCCAAGTGCCTGGAATAGGTATCTTCTGAGCATGCTTAGAGGGGCAAGGTGACTTGCAATGGTAGGCCAGGGGGAAGAAAGTAGAAATCTGCATGTATGCTACTTATCCACTCCAAAAGGAGTTGGATTTGAGCTATGATATGTCTGTCATGTCTTAGTCTTGTGCCACAGTTTTGACTCTCTAGACCAGCAATTCTAAACCAGTGTGAGATCCTGTGAAGTGTGCTGTGGGGTGCCACTCAATGTTAGCATTGTTAGGTGTGCAAATGTGATTTACAAGATTAAACCCAGAGATTCCAAAGAGGAATCTGTAGTGTTAAAAACATTTCTAACCTCTTGTGGGCTTTCTGAGTTTTTTGCAAATAAAAATGGCTCTAGTGCTCATTTGTAGTCGAAAAAACAAGTGAAAAAGTAAGAAATATAATTTCAGACAGCAGTGGCACCTTGAGGGCGGGGCTACATGGGAACCCATCCTGTAGTCCCAGTCCCAGCACTGCTGCTGCCTGCCCCTGAGCATATCCCCAGCCTGGCCCACCCACGCTGGGTGTTATATGTCTACATGTGTAAAGCAGTTGAGCTCTGAGACTTGTCTGCCATGTGCATCTGTAACTGGGGAGGCTCCACTTTCTACTTTACTTAGCTCTCCACATGTTCTCTTCTTCTACCTATACTTTGTGCTACAGGCAGAAGGGTTGGTGTGCACTTACCATTCCTCTGATTTTATACTATGGTCAGCCTACAGCCCATTAGAAAACAGCCTTTCTGTGCTTGCCTTTTATTCTTGCCTTCTACCTTTTTGGAGAATAGATCTTATGGCTTCCCCCCCCTTTTTTTTTGTCTCTTCAGTGTCTGTCACTGTTTTCTGAGACGGAGACTTCTTGGACCCATGTCCCACATTTCTCTAGCCAGTGGGAGGCTCCTTTTTTATTTGACTTCCAGTACTCCACGTCTTTTTGACTTGTTGCTATGAGTTTCCCCTATATCCCCAAGATTTGAACTGTATCCTTGTCATACCTGTCATGGATGAGCATGCCATGTGAGTCTACTGTTTAAGGGAGTCTGACATCACTGGGAAATTCTATTTCTGTAAACCTTTTATCTCCTGAGATGGAAAAGAATGTCGGGCCCAGCTCCAGGTTTATTTACTTCCAGGGAAAGTCTGGGGTTAGCCTCTGTTTACCAAGTGCCAGAATTTTTATAAGGTTTGGATCTTCCAGGATACCAGTTCTCTGACCATGTCTTACTCCTTGTGACTGAAAAGTCCTCTGGTGAATGTAGAGGCAGGGACAGTACTAGAGAGGGATCCAGTCCGAGGGTTCTTGGAGTTGTTGTCAGGCTCCCTGCCTTGGACTAACTGTGACACTTTCCTCAATCCACAGTCAAGGAGACATTCTTACCTTTTCATTCCATGAGCATTGGGCAAAGCAAGGCTATACCCTCTGCATGACTGATTTTGTTGGCCCGGTCTGACTAGGGACATTTCAGGTTCCCAGGCCTCCTTTGGATGGTGAGGAGGAGATCCAGGTCTCTCCCATAGTCCCCGACCTGTCCTTTTTAGAATGGATAGAGGACTCTGCACACTATAGATGCTGGTTTGCCCTTAGCACTAAAGCAAGTATGTTTGTCCCCTATCAAAAATATTTTATTCATAGTAGGAAAGACTTGAGCAAACTAAGCTTTTGGCTTCCTATCATGAGATTTCTCCCTCTCCCCTTAAGAGGTTTCCATATCAACTATCTTGGACTGCCCTCTAAAACTGAAGCATGGTGACCTTATCTGCCTTTCTTTTCAGCCCTCTGCCAGAGCACAGATCTCTCTTCCAGCCCACAGTCTTGAAATTCCTCAAGGCCCTTTACCATATGTCATGAAAGATTCCTTTTCTTAGTGGGAACTCAGTCTGTCCCTAATGGGGGGGACACCATTTAAATCTCTGGTAACTTGCTTGCTGCTCCACCTGATTTGAAAGATGGCTTTTTTTTAATGGCGGTCACCTCTGTGAAAAGGATTTGGTGGATCCCCTGTCTTAATGTATTTTGCCTAGACAGGTTCTCTTTGTGAATTCACCAAGTTTTTATTCAAGTTACTGGTGAAGTAACGTTTCAGCCACTTTGCTTATCTCTTCCTCTCCTTGAGAGTTGAGGCATATGCTTAGTCCTACTCAGATTAAAAAAGAAGGGGGGGAGGGTTCTTTTCCTTTTTATCTGAATCTGTTCCCCCGCCCCCAGCACATCAGAAAACATCTGTCTTTTTCATTTAGTTGACCAAAAATCTAGAGGAGCAGCAGCTTTGGCCCAGGAACTGCCCACATTGGATCTTAGACTGGGTTAAAATGTGCTATTAGAATGATAAAATAAACCTGCCAGCACTGGCCAGATTGCATGCCAACAGTGTCCAGGCAATTTTGGTGGTTTCCCTAAAGAATGTTTTTGTATCTGACATCTTCAAGGCAGTTGCTTGGAGCTTTTGCAGTCATGGGAGGCTATTGAGGAAATGCAGGGTTGGGTAAAAAGGTCCTAGGATCACTGGACCTGTTCTATACAGTTATTCTTAAACTAGAAAAATGTCAAAGAAAATAATGATGCTATAAAAGTGGGATTCAGGATTATGTGTACCTTTTGAAAATTGTTACTTTTGCACATTGATAGGATTTTTTTTATACAGTTTGCATTACAGCAAAGGAAATAAAATTCTGATGCTGCATAAATGAGTTTCAGACGTTTTAGTGAGCTAACATGCAGTTCTCTGTTCTCTTAGCCCCTTGAAGTAGAATATTTAGCAAGGTAAACTATATAAAATACTTTTCCTTGTGGTTTCTTACCAATGGCTAAGTGTCTAACTGGGAAGCAGAAGGTAGGGCATGGTGACAACTTTAGAGGCTGGTTCATAGAGGCCTAAGATTTTATAGGTGACATACTACAGAGGGAGGTATAAAGTGGGAAGCCCCAGGGGTCTGTCCTGGGTCTGGTATTGTTTAACAAACATACAGTCCTTTAGAGCTTCTTGCTATGTCTGCTGCAGCCTCTATGTTGGTGCAGGTCTGCACCCAGGGGATTAATGCTGCCTTTTCCTCCTTCACAGGCCCCTAAATTTCTGTTTTTCCTTCACCATTGGTGATGAAAATTGTCAGCAATCAGCGATGGTAAGGGGAGAGTGGGGGTTGCTAAAGACGGTGGTGCCAGCTGTGCGACACAATGACTCTAGCACAGAGGTAGGCAAAATATGGCCCAGTGACCAAATCTGGCCTACCAGGGGTTTTGTCCGGCTTGCAGCAGGTCTCTCTGCCCTACCCAGCCCATGTGCGGGGGCAAGAGGGGCAGCCCAGGCTGTGGTGCATGTGGCTGGTCCAGCCACCTCCAGAGGTGCGGCAAGGCTGGGGTGGTGTGGCAACCAGACTCGCTTCCCAGCAGCTCCCGTGGTGGCAGCTCCTTCCAGTTGCTGCTGTCAGTCCCTGCCAATGGACCCGGCCCTGCTGCCCAGGCACCCTGACCCACCCACCAGGGGTGCTGGACAGAGTTTGGGCAGGGCGTGTGGCCAGGCAGATGAGATGTGGCTGTGGGTGGGCAGGGATTGGCATCCAGGAGTGGGATGAGTGGGTCTGGGAATGGGATCAGGATCGTGGGGTGGTGACAGTGTGGGGCTGGGGACCTGGGGCAGAGCCACGATCCCTTGCCTTCATGTCCCCGCAATGGGCACCAGTTCCATGGGAAGTGGTTTACTGCTTGTCCCCAGCCCTGTGCTGTCACTGCCTCTCAATCCTGGTGCTAGCCCCATCCTGCTCTTGGGATATTATGTTTACAGTTAACACATTTGTGGATGATACCGAGATGGGTGAAGTTGCAAACACTTTGGGGAATAAGATTAGGATTCAGAGTGACCTTGATAAACTGAAATAATCGTCTGACATTAATTGAATGAAATTTGAAGGGTAAGTATGGAGTCCTGCACTTGGCACAGTTCAGTCAAATGCACAAATTGGACAGTGATTGGGTAGGCTGCAGTATGCAGATAAAGGTTATCATGGAGTGTATCATGAAACACAAGTTGAATGAGTCAGTATTGTGCTATGGCAAGAAAAGCCACCAGCATAGTGCACAGTATTCACAGGAATGTCAGCAAGCGACTCTTCTATTCTTTGGGCACTGATAAATCTCACAACTCCTCCAGTACAGCATCTGATTTTGAATAATATATACATAAGAAATAGAGGGGGGAAATTCAGAGGAGAAAAAAAATCATTAGAAGTTTAGGAAGCTTGTTACATGAAAAATTTGAAGCCCTTGCATTGTTCAGTTAAAGAAAAGACTGTGTGGGGATTTGGTAAGTCTTCAGATATATGAAGGATGATTATGAAGAGGATGGTGATGGATTATTCTCTATGGCTGTGGGGAACAGGAAAAAATAATGGCCTTAAATTGCAGAAATTTAGGTTGGATATTAGGAGAAACTTTCCCACTGTCAGGGTGGTTAAGCGTCGGGACTAGGTACTCGGAGAGCTCTTAGAATCTCCATCCTTGGAAGCTTTTAAGAGCAGGTTAGACCTTGCTTAGGATGGCATAAACAGGGCTAATTCTGCAGGAGCTTGGGCTAGCAGACTTCCTCGGGTCCTTTCCAGGTCTCTCTTTCTATGATTCCCTGACTACACTGTGTAGGCAGGGAGGGTCTGTATACTTACTTGCACAATCATGCAAGTAGTCCCATTGCCTATTATGGGACTACTATCACAAGTGAAAGTCGTGTGCTCGTGATGTTTGACTCTTACAAGATTGGCTGCAAAGCCTCTGAACAGTAGTCTTTATTCTTGCATGCTTGGGGTTTTTTGTGGGGAGGAAGGGTTTTTTTTATTTTAAGTGTTAAAAGGCATGCACATTTCATGACCATGTGATCTTCTCACTGCAGCTGTTATTTTATTATCATCATTCATTGTGTCATTACTGCTACTAGTTGTTTGGGGGTAAGAATGGTTTTCTATTAATGTAGTTAAACTGTTTTTGGATTAATTAAAAAAAACAAACAAACAAAAAAACTTCCAGGTTTATCATATTACCCTCTGGATTGTGCGTGTATGTACATTTGTGGGGGGAGGAAGGTGAAAACAAAGCAAAAACCTTCCAGTGTCTGAGACTGGGCAGTTTCAGCACCATTGTTCTTGTTTAGTCTTGGGCAAATATATTTATAATCAGCTAAGATTAATGAAAGCATTAAGCAGTATTCCCCCAGTGAATATATGGATTTCTTCTCGAGTATAAAGTCAGTTTTCTTTACTGCTGTTTTGTTAGTGACTGCTCAATCACTGAAGTAAAATAATTCCTACTCTGTTTTGCAAAGATCATGGTAGAACTGTTTTTCTGTCAAAATTCTGAGGAGGAAATTTAAATATTGGTATGCCACTTAAAGGCTAAATTGGTTTTTCCCCCTTTATGAATTTTGCATCTAGTTTTACATTCTGGAATCTGATATAGTAGCTAGTACAAAATACTAGGGGTAAATGAATGGATATTTAATAAACAGTTAATTCTTACCATAAATTTTAATTGGCATGGGTGAGAGAGCATGCAGGAGGCACCATTTCTGATCTAAGTGGAATGGCAGGAAGGTTTGTAGGTGCACATCCCTATCAGGGAAGAAAAAACAGGGCAAAATTACCACACACATTTTGGAGGAAACGCTAATCCTAACAAGGTTGGGTGAGTTAGAACAATGGGGGGAATCTTTTAATGCAGATTAGGATCGAGGAAAGCAACCAACTGTGTTATCCTCTGTGGCTCATTCCCCCCACCTGCAA
>NW_005842492.1:1061220-1097602 GCF_000455745.1 Alligator sinensis | reverse complement strand
CCGAAACATGCACATCCCCTCCATTGCATATACATGGTGAACAATCTGTTTTCACTGAGACTTAGGCCCTTTCTTCCCAAAACAGCAGCTTTCTTTCACCTTTTGATTTTGTAGTGTATTACAGCTGATTATTTAAAAGCTTGGTTTTATTATAGTTATCCTGTCTTCTTCCTCACTGTAACCCACTTACTGCATCTCATCTTCAACTAGGCAAGTAAACTCTTCGGGACTCACCCCCTTGCCACAGAACATGGATATAAGGGCCTTGATGATTCAATCTGTTAATTGGTACTATAATATATAGCCACTAAGCTCTTGGCTATTGTTTAACCTGTCTTTGAGCACATGACCTCTATAAAAGGATAGATGCATTTGATCTGAAATATAATGCTGTTCTTGTGGCCCACTGGGATTCAGTAATTTATCCCAATGTGAGACTTTTGATGCTACTTCTTTCTGTTTTTTATCACAACTTTGGCAACTTCATAAATGGAGAGGAAATGAACAAGTGTAAGACAGGGTTGTCCAAGTGGTAGGTCTCTTGGGCCACGTACAGCCTGCAAGCAGTAAACATGTGGTCCATGGGTCCTGGCAGCCACCTCTGCATGGCAGGGGGTGGGAATTGCCTGGGGGGGAGTGGACACCAGTGCCACATGTGGTTCCCAGCCATATAGAAGTTGGGCAGCCCTACTGTAGGACAAGGTACAGATGAGAAGCTACCATGAATAGATGGTTCAAGACTTTAGTAAAATGGCTAGGCTTGATGTGATCAAGATGGTTACAAATAACAAATATGTTTGAATGACAGTCCAGCTGTGTCTTCTTAGAAAATATTAAATGTTTCATGTGAGGTTGAGAGAGTTAGAAGCAGCAATTTAATATTTTTCTGAGCAGAAAAGCTGGCTAGCTGCATTTATTCAAATCATAGAAAGTTAGGGTTGGAAGGGACCTCAGGAGATTTAGTCTAACCCCCTGCTCAAAGCAGGACCATCCCCAACCAAAGCTCATCCCAGCCAAAGCTTTGTCTAGCTGGGTTTTGAAGACTTCCAAGGATGGAGCTTCTACCACCTCTCTGGGTAACCTGTTCCAGTGTTTTACTACCCTCCTAGTGAGAAAATTCTTCCTAATATCTAACCTAAACTTCCCTTGCTTTAACTTGAGACAGTTGCTCCTTGTTCTGTCATCTGCCGCCACTGAGAACAGTCTAGCTCCATCTTCTTTCAAATCCCCCTTGAGGTAGTTGAAGGTTGCTATTAAGTTCCCCTGTGGCCCCCCCCCCAGTTATCTGAGTCTTTCCTCATAAGTCATGTCCCCCCGGCTCCTCATCATTTTTATTGCCATCCTCTGGACTCTCTCCAATATGTCTGTAGTGAGGGGGCCCAAAACTGAACGCAGCACTTCAGATGTAGCCTCACCAGTGGTGAACAGAGGGGAAGAATCACTTCCCTTGACCTACTGGCAGCACACCTACCAATGCAGCCCAGTATGCCATTCGCCTTCTTGACAGCAAGGGCACACTGGGCTCATGTTCAGGTTATTGTCCACTGTAAACCCCAGGTCCTTTTCTGCAGAGCTGCTGCCCAGCTAGCCAGCCCCCAGCCTGTACTGGTGCATGGGATTGTTCCATCCTAAGTGCAGGAACTTGCACTTGTCCTTGTTGAACCTCATGAGATTCCTTTTGGCCCAATCCTCCAATTTGTCTAGGTCACTTTGAATCCTAGCCCTACCCTCCAGCGTGTATCTACTACTCCCCCCAGCTGAGTGTCATCTGCAAAATTGCTGAAGGTGCAGTCTATGCCATCTTCCAGGTTATTGATGAGACATTGAACAAAACTGACCCCTGAGGCACTCCACTTGATACCGGTTGCCAACTAGACATGGAGCCATTGATTACTACTCTGAGCCTGATGCTCCAGCCATTTTTCTGTCCACCTTATAGTCCATTCATCCAGCCCAGACTTCCTTAGCTTGCCTGAGAGAATGTTGTGGGAGACCGTATCAAAAACCTTGATAAAGGTACATCTGCTGGTCTTCCCACATCCACAGAGCCAGTCATCTCCTCATAAAAGGCAATCAGGTTGGTCAGGCATGACTTGCCCCTGGTGAATCCATGCTGACTGTTTCTAATCACCGTCTTCTCATCCAAATGCTTAGAAATGGATTCCTTGAGGATCTGCTCCATGATTTTTTTCCAGGGACTGAAGTGAGGCTCATGTGTCTGTAGTTCTCTGGATCCTCCTTTTTTCTCTTTCTTAAATATGGGTGCTGTTTGTCCTTTCCAATCATCCTGGACCTCTCTCAGTCGCTATGAGTTTTCAAAGAAGATGGCCAGTGGCTCTGCAATCATGAGCCAACTCCCTCAGCACCCTCGGGTGCACCGTATCTGGTCCTATGGACTTGTACACATCCAGCTTTTTTGAGTAGTCCCTAACCTGTTCTTTCAGCACTGTTTGTTTTTTCTTCTCCTCCAACTGTGCTACCTGGTGCAGTAGTCTGGGAGCTGACCTTGCCTGTGAAGAGTGAGGCAAAAAAGGCATTGACTGAACACATTAGCTTTTTCTGCATGCTCTGTTACAAAGCTGCCTCCCCCATTCAGTAAGGGACCCACACTTTCCCTGGTCTTCCTCTTGCTACCCACATGCCTTGTAGAAACCCTTCTTGTTACCCTTCACATCATTTGGTAGCTGTAACTCCAATTGCACTTTGGCCTCCAGGGAGTAGTTTTCTTTACATGTGCTGTAAACCCCTGCTTACAAATACTTACGCTATACATCTCTTATTTAGCTAATCTATAAAGAGGAAATCTGCTTTGCTTTCTGGTTTTTCAGGAATTAGATATGGGGTTGCTTGACTCTAAATTTGTGCTACTTCTATAATGTCCACATCAGTGGTTTTACCTTTTTCTTCAGTCTGTGCAGACATGTAAGTCTAAATTCTGAGTTCTCCCACTGAGCTTACTGGGGTTATTTACATGTATAAAGATAGTTGCATTCATAAATGTCAAAGGACACCCCAGATGTGGCGGGACAGGCAGCAGCCCAAACAAGCAAAGGCGCCTGTTCGGGCCACTCGGTTATCTGGTATATTTTGTTATCTGGCACCCTCCATTCCCCCTGGGTGCTGGGTAACAAAGCTTTTACTGTATATTGGGAGAGTATAAGACCTCTAAAAAGAGCCTAATTGATTGCTTTTTTGATTCATTTTTTAAATCTCTGAATACTTGTACTGCATCTAGTTTAAAGTAGTTCTAGCTTTTTCCTTACCAGAATACCACATTGCTGTTGGAATACTTGAAAAAATATACAAGTTAAACTTTACAGTTGTGACTTATCTGTCAATTCATCTTCTGTCTATAAAATTAGATTGAGGAGAACTACATTTTTGCTTGCTTCTCACAAATATGGTATAACCTTGCGCTAGGGCTTTGTCTCCCTCTGCTGTCAGTTCTGCTTTTGCTTGTGTGTCTGTTCAAGGTATTATTGCCAGTATGTATTATTTTTTTTTAACTATAATTTTTTTAACTTCTCCTTTTTTTTAATCTCTTAAGTTTCTGATATGTACTTACGACCTCAACAGACACTTGAGACTTAAGTGTGGAAACGCACATCCAGTTATTGTGACCAGACTGCAGAAGTGCGTCTTTCATCTCCACTTCAAAAAAAAAACAACAAAAAACAAAAAAAAACCACCAAAAAAACCCTTCATATTTTTCTAACCTCTACAGTTATCACCCACTCTTCTGATCTGGGCGGTGGCAAATGAAGGACGATATTGAGTGATACAGTTATCCGTATTTTCACTGACTATACTTTTTTTGTCCTTTTTTCCTTTTTATATGCACAGATTTTGAAGTATGCACTGACATACATGTGCAAAAATATCAAGTATTTTTAATATTGCTAAAAGATGAGGTGAATAAATTGTGCCAGAGGCTGGTGTTTTACACTGTAGCTTTGATATAATTATAAACTTGACAGCTGGCTGTCCTACCAAAACACGTATTTGATCTTTATTCTTAGACACCTACCTGTTGGGCAGAAGAAGGATCAGAAAAGCGATCGCATCAACGGTCAGCTTCATGGGGGAGTGCTGATCAACTAAAAGAGGTGAGTTGTTTTGTGTGGCAAGCTAGTTGTATCTGTGGTACAAAATACATTTAAAAAAAATGTTTTGCACTACTTTTAGCCTTCAAAGTCTGTCTACTTGCACTTTCTCCCATCTCCTACTGATTAACTAGGTTCAACTCTCATATCATAGAGAGGTGATTTCAGGGCTGTTGACTCCCAGCTGGATAACCTTCTTTCTCAGGATGCATTTTTAGTCCAGAAGTGGTGTAGAACCCAGCTCTAAGCTACTGAGAGATTCCCTTCTACTCAACTGGAATACCCAGCTGGTACTGTCTGCTTTCCCTTGTTTTGCATTAATTCTGTGGCAGAAATGAAGGAAGTAGTGACCAGGATATAGCTCATTCTGAATTTGAAGTCCCATCTGCAATATATGGTTCAACACAGAGGAACCCCCTCGTTCATGGTAGAAAGGGAAGTCAGAATTGATGCAGCTACTTGGGATACTGTTGAGTTGTAGGCATCCTGTTACTAGAAATATATAGAGAAGCTAGAAGGCATTCAGCCAAAAATTAAATAGCTGTAGGAATTAAGTCACGAGAGAACTTTAGGTACAGAAAAATATTCTTTGATCCATCTGAGAGGCGAAACTGCTTTTAAGTAGGGTACTTTCTGCTGTTAGCACTTGGCTACAATCCTTGGGTATGGTTGGAGCTCTCTAGCTTGTCCTGTATCAGATAGATAGTTGGGGTAGTTTCCAATCACTCCTTTCCAGGTAGGGTTCCATTACTGTTCTTGAATGTCAGCATTCTTCACTCACAAGTGGTGAGTGCAGGAGGCTGTCAGAATAGAATTTTCTCTCATTCCTGTAGGTAACCAGTATTTTGAGGCCACTGCTCTGCTGGTCCACTTAGTCAGGGCTTGTGAGTGAGAGATGCAATGAAGGGGAGGTTCTTCTTAGGATAAAAAGTTCAGCATTATGGAGGCAGCTAGATTTAATTTGTTGTAGGTGGGGAAACAAAGTACAGAGATTTAAGGTCAAATGTGTCTACCAGTGTTGGGGATCCAGTATGAGACCCTTTCAACCTATATTTTTTGGGTATTTAGGTTTTGTATAGCACCATAGGCCTTTAAAACACAGGTGCATTGTCTTTTGAAATGATCATTTGACTAGTTTTGCAGATTGAAACTCATTTGTCTCAAGATGGATATCTAGAAAGTGAGGGTGTGCACTTATTGGCCACTTCTGAAAATGTTTTAAGTTACTTGTGTAGCAGTACAAAGGAACTCTGGGGGGAAAGGCTGAGAAAATCCTGGTTGTTGATATTGTCTTGCTTAACTATAAGAACATCCTTTTTACTCCTGCAATCCTTCCCAGTTTGAGAGGGGAAATAAGGCAGTGGTCCTGCGGCAAGCAGCTTCTTTTTTTGCAACACATCTTAATTAATCATCAGTATTGGAATCTTGAGATATCTAACACACCTTTCTTGTATGAGTTAATGAAGTAATTCAAATTTGTCAGACTTTTGGTGGTCAGGGGCTGCACCTCCTCTTCCTCCCCTCCTTCCCCAACTGTATGCTGCATGGGCTGGATGGTGCAGTGGGCATCCTCTATTTTTCCCGCTCCCATCTCAAGCTGTGCACTACTACTGCCCTGCATGCCATGCCACATCTTTCAGACAACTCTGCGCTGCACAATGCAGCGTTTGGATTCCTCCTCAGTCATGGGAGAAACAGGGCTGTGGGGTCCTCCAGCTTGGAGGCTGCTTCACACCAACCCATGGGGGAAGGCCAGAGGAGAGAGAGGGGGAGCTTGAAGACGTTTGCAGGACCAGCACCTGGAGTAGTAAAAGGAATGGCACCCACGCTGGGAGCCTGGGGACCACAGGTTAATCCTTTAGGGACTGTGTGAGACCCAGAGGCTGTCAGTTGGACAGCTCTGAAGTAACCAATAACAGCCCTAAGTTGTCGTCCTCTTTGTGCCTCAGTCCTTTAAAGGAAGATCAGAAATATTGCTATTAGGTTCATAGGATCATAAGAAAGTAGAGCTGGAAGGGACCTCACAAGGTCATCCAGTCCAGGCCCCTGCACAAGGCAGGTTTGTCCCTGAAACGGTCCCAGCCACCCCAGGATGTCCGTCCTGCTCTTCAAAATTTCAAAGGATGGAGATTCCACACCTGTTTCAATACTTGACCACCCTCAGTCAAAAAGTTCCTCCTAATTTCCAACGTAAATTTTCCACTGCTGCAGCTTGAGGCTATTGCTCGTAGTCCTGCCCCCTATAGCCACAGCTAAGTCCATCTCCATCCTCTCTACAATCACCCTTCAGGTGTTTGCGGACTGTTATCAAATTCCTCCTCAGTTGTCTCTTTGCCAGACTAAACAGCTCTAGCTCTTTTTTCAGCCTTTCCTCCTAAGTCTCGCTTCGTAGGCCCCTAATCTATTTTTCTTGCTTTCCACTGGACTCTTTCCAAACTGTCCACATTCTTATTGAGCTGTGGGGCCCAAAACTGGACATAGTATTCCAGGTGAGGCCTCACCAGTGCTGAATAGAGTGGACAAATCCCTTCCTTTTGACTTTGCAAGTGACATATTTCTCTTGATACAACTCAGAATGCTGTTTGCCTCCCCTGCTTTTTTTTGTGCAACAAAAGCAAATGATAAACTCCTATACAGCTTATGATCTGCTGTAACCCTCACATCCTTCTCTGCAGTATGGCAGCCTTGTCAGTTTTTCCCCAGGCTGTCTTTGTGTGTTCAATATATTGTGTCCCAACTGTACGGCATGGCACTTGTCCTTGTTGAATCTCATCTGATTGATCGCAGACCACTTCTCTAGTCTGTGCAGGTCATTCTGGATCCTAGCTTTGCCCTCCACGGACAGATATATCACATCCACAGTTCTCTCATGCAAAAAACCTTTCACCTTTTCATAGAAGGTTTATGGGGTTGGTCAGGCATGACTGACTTTGGGTGAATCCATGCTGGCTGTTCCTGATCACCATGTTCTCCTCCAGATGCTTCACAATAGATTCCTGGATGACCTGCTGCATGTTCTTTCCCACTATTGAGGTCAGGCTGGCTGGTCTCTAATTTCTTAGATCCTTCTTCCTTTTCTTAAAGACAGGTACTGTATTTGTACTTTTCCAGTCCTCTAGGACAGGGGTTCCCAAAGTTTTTCTGCAAAACACGGTCCAGCAGTCACAGCTGACCGCAGCCAGAATTTCTGGCCGGAAGGCAGGTAAAGATACCCCCACCCCCCGGGCAGCAGGGTGGGCCAAACCCTGCGCTGCTGCGGGCCCTGCAAAGGGGGAGACAGCCTCTCTGCCTGGCTCAGGGGCCGCAGTTTGCCAGTCCGCGGCCACTTTGGGTCTGGCAACCAACCCACTGCAGCCTGGCATTGGGCCACGGCCTGGGGATTGAGACCCCCTGCTCTGGGACCTCAAGGATTTCTCAAAGAGAGCTAATGGCTCTGAAATGACCTATCTCAGTCGTTTTCTTCTGTACCATAGGCAACTTCCAGATGAGTGCGGCCATGGGGTATGTGGCACTGCAGACACACCTCCTGTGATGCCACATACCGCATTCAGCTGTTCTCTGTGCTGCAAGGGAGCAGCGCAGGGGCAAGAGGGTTTCACCCAGGAGTCAAAAAACTGCTCAAAAAAAATAAAAGCAGAGTGGCACATGTGGGGGTAGTGCAAATGGCTCAAAACTGGAGCCACACTGCAGCTGCCAGCCAGGCCCTGAGCAGCAGGATTGCCACTCCTGCAGCCCTAGGAGGCCCCCAGGAACCCAGATAAGGCTACTGGGGACAGCACAGTGCTGGGGCCAACCTCCCTTACCCCACCTGAGGTAACCTGCTGTGTGCCAGAAGGCATGTGGCACAGGCATTCCACTAGTTGTTGTGCGCCACTGCTAGTTGTTCCCAAGGAATCAAATGTCCACGCTTGTGTGGACGTGGCCCTAGAATGCATCTCGTCTGGGCCTATTGATTTGAAGTTTCTAGCTTCACAAATCCTAACCTGTTCTGCCACTACTCTAGGCCAAGGGTGCTCAACATCTGGCCTGTGGAGCCTTGGAATCCATCTTCCTTTTCCCCAGGTCAGAAAATTTGGCAGTAGGGGAGCAGTGGCCATTAATACAGCAGCCCAGCCCCCACCTCCCCTGCCAAACTCCTAAATCCCAAGCCCTGTATGGCTCGTTGGAGCCTGGCTGTACTGCACCCCACCTCCCCTGTGGAGCTTGGCCATGCTTCCTTTGCCCTTCTGGGCTGGATTGGGGCTGTGTTTCCCCCCCCTCTGTGTGGCCAGATGGTGCCCACTGTGTGCCTGCCCTGGTTGCTGGATAGGGACCACCGGCTAGATCCAGCCCATGGATAGATTGAGCATTGTCCACCGGGCCTGCAGAGGAGGAAGGTAGAGCACCACTGATCCAGGCTTGTTTGTCTCCTTCCCTGTCTTTGCTGACAACTGCACTCATCATAGCTGTCGCTATTTGTGAAGACTGAAACTAAAAGAAGCATTAAATAAATACTTCAGCCTTCTTTGCATGCTTTTTCTTCTGCATGTTTTTTTAATTGCATGCTTGCTAAAAATGGATTTTTGGATGCAATTCCAAATCCTGAAAGGGAGCTTTTCTTAATGATTACAAATCTTGATTATTCTGTCTCTCTGAGTGTGGAGGCTTCTTCCTTGACCTGTCCAGTCTGAACCTATCCAAATTCTGTCATTACTGTCTTCCTCATCCTAGTTCCCTTGCCAATGCTATTTCCTTTTCCTGGGATGGTTAGGCTCCTTTTCCCAGTGTACCCCAAGTACCTTGCCCAGCTAATCCCAGTCTCTTCTTTTTTTTTTGCTTCTAGCACACCCAGACCCAGTCTACTGGTTTCTCATCTGTTCTGCTTTGAATAGCTGTTTATCAGTCTCTCCCTGTTTTTTCTCTCTCTGCCACCAACTTCTAACTCGGCTTCTTTACCCAATTACTTCCAGCCTCTGCTGTGGCTTTTTGTCTCTTTTGAATTCAAGGTATTCTTTCTTCCTCCAGCGTGCTTGCTACTTAATGAATGGGACTCTCTAATAAAAAGAGAGTTTCCCCTTTCTTAGCTCCTGTACTTGATATCCATAGCTGCTAGGAACAGCAATTACAAGGGAAATCCATGCCTAGTAGGGGTGTGTGAAATGGGCTGTATTCGATTCGGATTCGGCCCAAACCGGGGACAGTGATTTGATTCTTTGATTCAGATCACTGTCCCCGATTTTTAATTCGACCAAATCAGAAGTTTCGATGCTGACGTGGAGAATCAGCGATTCGGCCACAGACGCAGCTTTTTTCTACAAATCTCAAGGTACCAGGCGTGGCTCATGACCGCTGCAATGCTGAGGCGGATGGAGCATCCCATAGGAGCGTGGGGGGGCCCTCGTGCTTGGCAGCGAACCCAGAAGTGGACCGGAAATACTTCTAGTCCGCTTCCGGGTCTGCCACTGAGCGCACAGGGGGCCCTCCCATACCCCACCCGGCTCGGTGATTGGCTGCTGAGCACGCTTCTGTGGGACTCTCCATCTACCCCACTATCACAGCATTCATGAGCTGCCTGGTACCTTGAGGTATGTAGAAAAAACATTTAAAGCTGTGTCTATATCAGAATTGTCGAATCTCTCCGAATCGATTCGGTGGGTTCCAGTTCAATCTGGAGAGATTAACGGGTCTCCTGATTTGATTCGGCCACTGTATTGGGCCGAATCTCTGCTGAATCGAATCAGGGATTGAAGCTTCACATAGCACTAATGCTTAGCTTGTGCAGGATTGGACAAAGAGCTTGCCAGGTACAGATATAATTGCTAGAAATTTTAACTGTCAAACTCTAATATGTTTCTGTTAAGTACATGCAAACTACGTTTTTATAACTTTTTATAATTTAACCAGATTTACATAACTTTCACTGGAACAGCAGAATGCACGTTCCTGACCCAGGCTATGCCATGCTGGCTTTCAAACCCTTGCTCCCAAATATGGGATGCTGGAGCTTTCCAGTAAAGTAGTTTTTTAAATAAGATTTTTTTTTAACATATTTGCAATGGTCAGTTCTCTAAACACTGCTCCAGACATGGGCAGATTCCCCAACCTGAAAATTTATAGCCTGAATGGTTAAAATGCGTGTCAAAGTTGTTAGCAACGAAAAACAAGGAACTACAGTAATAGAGAAAAGTATAAACTCTGCTAGGCAACTGTTTGTTATGAAAACTGTAATACCACTTTGCGTTTGGATTTTTAATTGTGTTCCTTAGATGCTTGGCTGTAAGCAAACATAGCTGTTGACATTTTTCATGATTTGAGTGGTCAGGTTAGTTTCTGGTTTTTTGTTTCAGCAATTATGATGTTAATTCTTAGCTTTTTGATTTGACAGGTACTGTGACCTAAACAAATATTTATAAGCAGATTTTTTTAAACTAGTTCTGGTAAGAGAGGGGTATGTAATGTTATATATGTTTAAATTAGTTGGTGATATAATAGTGGAGAGATCTAACTGAAGCATGAAATCAATATGTTCATGAAGCATTTTAGGGGGCATTTTAAAACTATTTTATTGAATATATAGATAAAAGACCCCAAAATTAAGCACATGCACTCTGCACAGTCACCTGAAAATGGCCACTTATAATTAAATCGGTGTACTCTTGAATTAATGACTGAAATATACAGTAGGATACTGTTTTTGCTAAAATACTTGAGTAATATTAATTGAGTAATCATTAATACTAAAACAGAAGAGTAAGGGTTTTGTTTTTTCTCCTCCTATTTTGGATCTTAGAGAGACAGTCAGTTGATTGAGGGGAAAAGTATGTAATGTGCAGGTAAATTCTGGTGCTCGTGTACCAAGAAAGTAGTCAGGCATGCTCCTATATAAAATGCTTTGGAAAATGAGACTTTTTTTTTTCCTTACAGCCACAGTGCTGCTTTATATGTAAAGATTTAAGCCAAGAGTTCACAACACGTAGCTTCTCAGGGCGACAGGGCAATCCCAGTGGCATGTCACTGTTGCTTATTAAGCCACTTGATTAAATAAAAAATTTAAAATGCATCCTGCATGTGTCATTTTTGTTTGGCAGTTAATCTATACTTGCATGTGCCATCTAGTTTCCCACTTGCAAAGGTGCTGAGTTTTCGCATCTGATCATGGAGGTCACCCACTGGAAACGAAACTTTGCAAGTGGCCCTTTAATAAAATGGGAGTTGTATGCCTCTTTATATAAGGAGTTGTCTGTGCCAAACCTCATCTTATCTTCATTTTGCCTCTTTTCAGCAGATTGCCAAATTGAGGCAGCAGCTCCAACGCAGTAAACAGAGCAGTCGTCATAGTAAAGAGAAAGAACGTCAGTCTCCTCTCCATGGCAACCATATAGCAATCAGTCAGACTCAGGTAAGCAGGCCCTGTTTATATCAGTGGTTACTCTTTTCATCAGAACTGAGCAAATACACTTTTTTCTTTTTCCATTTGATTTTTTTGTTGTTGTTTTTTTTGGTTTTGGGGGTTTTTTTGTTTTTTGTTTTCCTCCGCATTTTAAGTAATGTTAGAAAAGCTAAGCAGGGCATACCATGCTGCAGTGTGGGGACCCCATGCTTTTATCAAATAAAAAAAGCATGACCCCATGCTTTTTATCAAATAACAGAAGGAATTGAAGTGATAACAGCTGAAACTTTCAGGAAACATTTGGAAGCAGCTGTTTAAAAACTCCTTCTGTGTGGTGAGCAGTAGCAGAGATTTCGGGGGGTGAGCTGGAGAGTCTGCTTTACCTTCTTACTACTATCTGACCACTGCCAGTTAATAATTTGAGAATACTAAATCCTTCTGGACTTCCTTGAAGTGCTATTGGCTTCAGAACCAACCTTTTAGAGAGACCCCCCTCTTTAAAATATGCTGTTCTTCCAAAGTATGTGTATCCACTATCTGTCAGTGGTGGGAACCGCATCCCAGGGAGGGCTGAGGCATCCCTAGGTACTGTTGTCCTTTATCATTTTGGATTACTGCCAATGAGATGTTTGGAACTACTAGTTCCAGGGACAGCTTTTTCACAGGCAGCTGAAGCCCTCACCCTACATATCCTCAGGACTGTAAAAGGTCCCAGAAATAGGGTGACCCTATGACCTGTTTGGCCAGGACACTGCTAATTTGACTGTGTGTTTTTTGCTGCAAAGAAAGCCAACTGTTGGCTTGTATTCAGCTTATGGCCTACTGCAACTCCCAGGTCCTTCTCTGCAGAACTACAGCCTACCTAATCCTTCTTCAGTCCATGTGTATATCGGTAAGCATGGTGGCAGAAGGCTCTCTTCTATGCCGCCTTTTGGTCTTAGTGCTGCTAAAAGTTGTATGCAGCGGTGGATACATCCTGTGGGTCTTTAGAACATCTGAGTGAATGTTCATAAGGCAAGTCTCCCTAAATCAGAAGTGGGAGATCAAGGACTTGCATCCTGCAGAGCATCTTCTCAGACTGAGATCTCCAGAGATCAAAAAGAAGCGTTGCATCTTCAGTCCTAGTGGGGTGCCTTCCCTGTTTAACATCTTCCTAATTCTGTAAACAATCTTTTTTTTTTTTTTTTTTCTTTTTTGTGTGTAAAACTGCCATATGTCTTCCCACTTACTCTGCTGATTCCCAGGAGATTGGAAAGACTCCACATGGCTGATTTTTTTTCTGCTGGTTCTAGCCTGGATGAAGCAGTTCTCATTTCTAGGCCTACTTTCCATATCTTTGTGGAGTTCCAAGATCCTGTTGTTGTTCCCAGACCTGCTCTGCGAAGGCTGGGTGAGGGGATACTTCTCTCAGATCTGAACTCCCTCTGTCTAATACTGTGGGTGTTAGATGGTTCTTAATGACTGAGCAGACTTGCTCCTGTTGAAGATTTAATAAACAATAGAAGGTGGGGCTGTAGAAGACAAATTTGTCTGGCTAAGAGGACCAGGTTCTCGGCTTTGTGTGAAATTTCATAGACGTTAGGGCTGGAAGGGACCTCGGAAGATCGAGTCCAGCCCGCTGCCCCAGGGGCAGGAAGTCAGCTGGGGTCATAGGATAAACATGCAAATTTATCTTGAAGGCGTTCAAAGTAGGTGCTTGGACCACCTCTGGCAACAGTCTATTCTAGACCATGGGGGCTCATACAGTAAAGAAGTTCTTCCTTATGTCCAGCCTGAAACAGTCCCGGAGGAGTTTGTGACTGTTTGAACTTGTCATCCCCTGGGGTGCTCTGGTGAACAGACGTTCTCCCAAATCCTGGTGAGCACCTTGTATAAACGTATAGGCAGCCACCAGGTCACCCCTGAGCCTGCACTTCTTTCCAGGCTGAAGAGTCCCATGGCTCTCAGCCTCTCATCATAAGGCCTGTTCTCTTGCCCTGTGATCATGTGTGTGGCTCTCCTCTGGACTCTCTCAAGGTTCTCCACATCCTTTTTGAATTGCGGAGCCCAAAACTGGACACGGTACTCCAGCTGCAGCCTCACCAAGGCCAAGTAAAATGGGAGAATGACGTCCTGGGATTTGCTTGAGAAGCATCTATGGATACAAGCCAGCGTTTTGCTCACTTGACTAGCCACAGCATCACATTGAAGGCTCATGTTCATCTTGTGGTCAGTCATGACCCCCAAGTCCTTTTCATCCACAGAGCTAGCCAGCGTAGCACTGCTGAGCCTATAAGCGTGCTGTGGGTTTTTCCTCCCAAGGTGGAGAACCTCACATTTTTCGGTATTAAACACCATCAGGTTCTTGTCCGCCCATTTCCTGAGCTTGTCAAGGTCAGCCTGGATCGCCTTCCTGTCCTCAGGTGTGGACGCTTTACCCCAAAGTTTGGTGTCGTTGGCGAACTTGGCCAGTCCACTTCTGATACCAATGTCCACACCATTAATGAAGATGTTGAATGGTGTTGGCCCAAGGACAGCCTTGAGGGACCCCACTGGTCACAGTGCACCCCGACGATTGACTTCTGTCAGCCACCACCCTCTGGGTCGAACCATGGAGCCAAATCCCCAGCCAGTGGATCGTGGTGAAGCCGAGGCCGCAGTTGGCCAGTTTTGCTAAGAGGTGATCATGGGATACGAAATCAAAGGCTTTAAGGTCAAGATATACGACATCAATCACGTCTCCCTTGTCCAGGTGATAGGTAAGAAGAAATATTTCTTTCATTGTAGGACCTCAAGTCCAACAGTACAAAACTGTCTTCTGGATTTGTTACTGAGTTTGTTCAAGGACATTGCTTATGCTCACCCTTCCTCATCCCAATCCCTCTTGCATTTATTCATTTCTAAAAGACCAGTATATTTTTAATTGCCTAGAAGTGCTGGAGGTCCTAAAGTGTTCCCAGAAGTGAGATAACAGACCTGTTAACAAGGATGTTAGCTCTGGACACAAATCCACAGTTTGAGAACTGAAACTAAGTGTCACAGAGATGTTTAATGGGATCTTGTAGACTGAGCAGTGAGTCCCATTAGTAGAGTGGTTTCTTTAATCTTTACTAGTCTCTAGAGGAGCCTTTGGGAACCCCATAAGATTGGGCCCCTAATACAGTGCGTGGCCTGTTGTGACCTATTTATAAAACTTTTCAAAAAAGGTTATTTGAATACATTGTCTCAAATAGTATATAATTAGAAGCTATAAATCCCTATTTCATGATCATATGTTTGAGGTTTAACATATGATGATGTGGTGGTGGTGGTGGTGGTTTTCCACTTTGGCTGTATGGGTCCCACTATGACAAACTCTGAACTTAAGCACATGAAACCAGTTATAAGCCACTGAACAAAATCCTTGTTTTGCATTTTACTGTAAACCAGTCAAAAAAAGGAAAGAGATATGAGGAGAATGTTAAAATCGCATGTCTAGCCACTGGATGCCACGGAATAATTGATAAAGTTGTGCATATCTTTGGACCAACATATATAGTAAACTAGCGGCATCAGAGTAAGCCTGTAGACCAGAGGAGTTTGGCCACTGCCAGTGAAATCCCATGTCTGCAGGCCGGATCCAAAAGATTCCTTGGGGTGGATCCAGCACTTGAGCCAATAGGTTGCCAATCCCTGCTACAGGGAATATGAAAGACCTTTGACGAGAGAATACATTCAGTTAATCTTTTACTCTGTGTCTACTTTTTTTTCCCCTATCCTTTAGATATTGGATGTTTTTCAATTTGATGTTGTTTCCCCTCTGTATTCTGCAAGCCACACTTTTGAATGACCTAGGAAGAAGTATACATGCCACCTCTTGAACTCCTGCAAAACTATGTACCCATTTTACTCATTTACTTTAAAAATGAATATTAGTAGCATTTATATTGTGTAACCTTTAAACCAGTGTATTTTTTTTCTTTCCTGTCTTCGTAGTGGTAGATATACACACATTAAAAATGAAGAAGTTCCTATGCAGGTTTTAAAACTAATGCATGTTTGTTTCACTTTACCTTTTTAGTTGTACTAATTCCATTAATACTGACCTTTTATTTGATGAAGCTATCTTAATTACAAATCTAAACTAGTTGTTTGTGTCATTTCTTTTTATAGGCTTCTATCTCAAGGTCAGTCCCTATGCCTCTGTCGAACATTTCAGTGCCAAAATCAACCATTTCACGTATGCCGTGTAATGTAGAAGGAATAAGTCCTGAATTAGAAAAAGTGTTCATTAAAGAAAACAGTGGGAAGGAAGAAGTATCTAAGGTAAGGTTATATTGATATATTGATATATTTTGGTAATTTTTTAATTGTCAGAATCTAGGAATGAGTATAAATTTCTAGAATGACTGAATAAAATTTTACATTAGGATTAGATTTAGGGCTGATCTAAATTATTCTGACGTACATTTTTCAATCTTAAAACGTTTATTTTTGACTAAACATTTTTATTGTCTACTTCCCATCGAAAATAAACATGCACATAATAAACGTGTTGTCTTAGTTCTACCTCCAGAGATTGGATAAGAAGCTATGCATTATTCTGCCTGCCTTTATGACCGTATGGTCATAATCTGCTAAGGTCCAAGGATTGATAAATATTGGGTTACTTACTAGACAAATTATTGTTGTGAATTTTGCCTTTCAGTTTGACCAAGTTATTTCTGTACCTGTAGGATTCAGTCCTTTAAGTTAATAAATGCTCTTGCTCTAAACCAGTCAAGTAGTTTACTTAAATACTTTGGTAGTTGAGTGCTTTTATGTAGCAAAATGAGAGCACTCAGCAATATGTTAAATCAAACCTTTCTGTAGAACCAGTAATTTGGTTTAATCACTTTTTCTTGGATTGGTATTTCACACTTTAATACATCTCACCATTTGGGCACTTTTCCCGATTTTTATAATTTTTAAAATATTCCCCCCCCCTTTCACTTTATCTCATTCCTTTGAATTATGCTGCTTATCCTGTCTTAAATAACACTGCTTTATATATTTCAACGTAGTTTAAAATAATAGTCCTGGCTACTACCTTGGAAGACAAAGGGAGGACTACTGGCTTTTTATGTTACTCTATGAAAGTAGACAAGAAAATAAACTCATCCAGCAGTTTCTCCCAGTGTGACTATCAATGTATCCATCTGCCTAATGCTTATTCTGCTCTGAAACCCTTCCAGTTAGTCAACAGCTTTTTGTTAATGTGGTTCCCGGTACTAAACCAAGTATTACAGACACAGTTGTTCAAAGACCTGGCTAGAGGAGCTGTTATCTTCTTGCCTCACATTGTGTTACCTCTGAATTTACTGATCAAAATATCATTGTTCCCTTTTCCCCTCTGCAGGGCCATCCATAGGGGGGAGCGGGGTGAATTGGGGCACTCACCTTGCCCCCCGCACTTTGGGGGGCCCCACAGTGCGGCAGCTCTGCGTCCAGCCGCTCACTACCTCCTCCTACCCTGCACCCTGCTTGGGTCAGCTTTGCCCCCCCTATAACACTACATTTCACATTTTAAGATTAATCTTTTTGTCCAGTATAATTCTTAAGTCTCTCTAAGTATCACTGCTTTAAAGGTTTCCTCATCCAGTTAATACTTGTGTTAGATTCTGTTCCCTTAAATGTTGTTAATAATGTTAATGATTGATAATGTATTTTTAGATGTATTTGTTTTCTAGTTTATTAACAACATTTAGATAAGTTTGGGTGTAGCCTAGGGCCATATTAAACTGAATTTGGCTTCATTGCTTATCAAAGCCAAAATTTAGCCCTGTTTCTATTCTGTCTTAATTTGATACTTCGGGACAAGTCCTAATTGAAGCTGCCTTGGACATTTCAGCACCTAAAAATAGGTGTCCCCAAGAACGTAGACCAAATAGCTGGGGGTAGACTCCTGTTAGATTTAGTGAAGTGACTGAGGGTCGAACCTGATGATCTGTTTAGGTCCCTTCCGACCCTAAGCACTATGAAACTTCACATCTAGATGCCAAAGGCCCAGTGAAATGGAATAGGTAGCTTCTTCTGAAGGACAGTTCAGAGTATCTGGAGGCACCTGGAGCTAGGCAATATGAAACACCTGAACAAAGAGTATGTCTGAATTGCTGCTTTTCTCCAAAACTTAGGTGTCTGGCTTGGGGACATTAAGTATTTCTGACTGCTCGAAGTTCATTGTGCCTTGTTGCTCTTTTCTGATATATAACTGACTTTAGGGGATTCAAACTTGCCTCTTCCTTCCAACCATTTTCTTACCACTAGTTGTTATAGAATAGTCTGCATTGGGCTACCTTCTAGCCTTCCTGTTTAAATAAATAAATAAAAGTGAACCTGTTGGCTTTCAGGAGTGCCAAAATTGAGGGTAGACAGTAAAGTAAGCAAAAAGGAGCCTGACTTGAGTCCAGTGGTTATGTTTTTGTCTGGGAGGGAGAGACTAGGTCCCTGTTCTTAAGTTTATTTCTGTGCTGTTTCCTTTTTTTAACTAGTGACAGTGGTGTAAAAAGCATAAGCATTCCCTTAGGTCAGGCGTCTGCAACCTACCACTCCTGGAGCCATTTGATCTGGCCTGTGGATGTGGAGCTGTGGCAGCAGGCTTCAGCAGCATTGCTTTCCCCACCACTGCAGAGAGAACCACAGGCAACAGGTGCTATCCCTGTGCCATCCCTGGTAAAAGTGTAGGTGGCAGCTGGGTCCTAGTTCCCACCTGTTTTTCAACTCAAACTGGGTCACTTCTGATCGCAGCCCAAAAAGGTTACTAACTGCTGCACTTGGCTCTTATACAAAGGCAGGCAGACACTGTCACCATCCCCATCAGCTATACGTTTGAGTGGAAATACTGTGGTTGCTGCGCTGCATACTGAACTGAATGCTGTCAGCTTGAGTTAGACACACAGCACACCAATTGACCGTGCTTCTCTGGGAACAAAAGCAGAGTTGGGGCGTCTCCTTGGCTCTGTTCTGAATTTCAAGAGGGCTTTGAGAATTAGAATCTGGATCAGTAATTCTCAACCAGGATGTTGTGGCACCCTGTGGTGCTGTGAGATCCTTTTTAGGGATGCTGTGGGGTGCTGCAGAATATTGGCACTTAGCTGTGTAAAGACCTACACGATTCACAAAATAAACCCAGAGATTTCAGACAGGAATCCATAGTGTCAAAGACATTCTGACCGGTTATGGTTTTTGCAACAGTTTTTTGCAACAAGACTTTCCATTGTTGAAAAAAAAGTGCAAGCTAAGAGCTAGTATTTTCTGAGCAGCGCCTCAAGTCTGACAAGGTTAAGAACCACTGATACAGATACTCAGGATTGCTTATGAATATGTACCAGAGCTAAAGCTAGATACCTAAGGATCGTTCAAATCCAAAATGGTGGTGTCAAATGAATTTAGATGCCTCATGATTTTTATTTATTTATTTTGCCTGCCAGATGCAGCTGGTAGACCCAAACCAGTGCCCAGGCAGCTGTGGTGGGGGGCCCCCACCCAGCTGCCCAAAGGGGTGTTTGGAAACACCCTGGCCCAGATCTAGCCATGTGGGGAAGGGGGTATAGCCTGGCCCCAACTTGGCTGGGCAAAAGGAAGGTGGCATGTGTTGGCCCTGAACCAGCTGTACAGAAGGAAGGGTGGCATGCATGGCCCAGGCCCGATCTGGCTGTGTTGGGGGAGTTTTGTGACTTAGCTGCAACTCGCTGGGATTCTGGCAGCAGAGCGGAGTGGTGGTATTAGCCGCCACTGCTCCCCTGCTGCAAAATTTCCCAACCAGTAGGGAGCCCTGTGGCTGGAGGCTGAGCACCTCTACTCTAGAAGCTTATATATTTTTCTCAGTATTTTATTAGGGATAGAAATTAGACATTATAATGCTTACTTTAAGGATTTAGGTTCTTGTGAGGTTTTACTACTTTCCTAGACTTCTCAAAAATAATCATGCCTTTGGGGCAAGTGTCTAGCACTCCAGCCAGGTGTCTAAGACTGTTGCCCCCATAGAGGCCTGATCTTGTAGCTGTGTGAAGTACTTGCAGAAGCCATTGTTGTTTCATATCAGACCTTTCTGTATTCCAGTCCCATGTTGAGTTTTTAAAATAAAAAAGGAGGTGGGCGTAACATTATAGGACTGGAATTTTTTCCAAAATTATTATTAAAAAATAAAGAAAGTAGATCGTTTGTTTATTATGTCTATACTGCTTCACCTTGACATTCTTTGGGGGATATTATAGTTAATTGAACCTAAGCAAGGTTTATCTTCTGCAATCGGCATGACTGGGTGGGGAGGGAGTCTAGTCTTAGATTTGAGTACTTGAAGTGATGGCTCAGCTCTGGTTTCAGCCCAATAGCAGCCTGGTCTCAGAGGGAAAGGGAGCATGGCTTAGCCTGTGCGTGTAGCCTGGCCCCAGCCTCTCCCTGCAGGAGGGCGTGGCCTGGCCCTATGGGGAAGGGGGGCATAGCATAGCCGTGTGTGGGGATTGGGCATTTGTGGCCCCAAGCCAGCCCCTCCGGGGGGGTGCCTGGCCTGGCCTGGCCTGGCCTGGCCTGGCCTGGCCTGGCCCTGATCCAGATGTGGGGGAGGGGTTGTGGCCCAGCTGCAACAGGTAGTGCAGGGTTTGGGAATTAGGGAACAGGGTGCATGACCATATTAACGACCCCTGCTCCCCTGCTACCATATTTCTTGTTCCTTGGGGAACCCTGAGGGCCAGATGTGATGGCTCTGAGGGCTGCATTTGGCTTGTGGGCCAGAGGTTGAACACCCCGCTCTATCAGAATGCTAATGCGCATGATTTGATTCTTTATTAAAAAAAAAAAGGTAAAAAAAGAACAAGCTGAAATTCCCAGTCAGTTTCTATGAGTTTATGACCAGGAGATGTGAATTAGTTACTCCATTTTTTCAGTTTAAAATTGTGAGAATACCTAGTTTTAATGTACTTTATACATTATGGGTGTGACTCATGGAATATAATTCTGAAACATTAGTTTAAATAGTAAAAAAAAAAACAAAAAAAAAAAACCCAGGTCAAACTTAAGCAAAAGCTTTGCTTACATTAAACTGTACCAAAAAAATTAAAGGTTATAGTTAATATTTTTTCAGGTTTCTAAATGTGCATTCCTTGCAGCATAAAAAGGCGTAGGTTAATTTGAAGGGAAAGTAGAATTCTTCAGAAACAAAATCATCTATGGAATATCCGCAGGCAGTTTTGAAGTAGTAAACACTATTTGGCATGTACAGAATTACTTATTTTCATTCATACTCGTATACATGCATAGCTTATTATTAATGTGTCTTAAATTTTTTTTGTGTGCATCTATCTCACCTTGTATGTATACCATTTTATAATTACTATAATATATTGTGTGCACCACATTATATAATTGCACATAAGTATATGGTGCATATTATAGTATGATATATATTTATGTAATATACATAAATATTAAAATGTTGTATTGTTAATGTGTGCATCTGAGAGAAAGAATGAAAACTTATTTTCCAAAATCATAGCTTTAATGGCAAGATGAAGTATTTGGTATATGATATATTTCTTGATTATGTAATATTTTTGCCAATCTAAATTCTAATATTTAGATATGGTGGCACCAATTTTTGCTCATATTTTCAGTAGTTTTAGGACACTTGTAGTGAAATAGTTATGCTGTCACTGCCTCACAGTCCCACCCCTTGATCTTGGCTTTGACCTCCTATCCCACTCTCAAACACCACTTCCTACCTGCCCAGGGCCCCATCCCACATTGGGAGTTTTGGTGAGCAGTTGTGCAAGGGGGTGTGTTGACTTGGCCTGCAACAGCTCAGCAGAACTCCCTATGTTGCCAACCCCTAGCTTAAGGCAACCAGTCAAAGGTGAAATAATATCAGAATTAACACTTGTGTGACTTTAATTCAGATACCAAGTGCATATGCTATATTTACTTCAATATAAGATGACCCTGAATATGTGGTGACCTACCAATAATTTGATTGTATATATGGAGAACTTATAAATTTGTCATATATTTCCATATATAGAATATAACTATTGTTGGTTTGCCTGGAATTTGTCCCCTTCCCACTGCTACAGCAGAATTTTTTTTTTAATGTGGGGGTCAGGTAGTCTCCCCCCAGCTTGTTCCCTTCTTACTTATTGTCAGATCATGTTCTCCCTGAGCACGTGAAAGTGAGTTGGCACATTTGAAAACACTGACCTTGAAATAAACATATCTGTAGTAATTCACATATAGGCAAATTACCATAGGTAGCACTACACTTAGTTCATTCAGAATTGATGCATTTAACTGTTTTAGAAACTGCTGCAAGTTTTAGCACAGGTACTCCATAAACACATTTTTAAGCAGCACTGACTACTTGTATAGGGTACAAACTATGTATAATATTAGTTGACAGCCAAAAGGCTCATGCTGTATCATATAGTTCAAGGGTTGTCAACTGGAGGTATGGGTGGGTGTGGACGGACCTCTGCCACCTCCCAGGAGCAGAGCCAGGGCGGGTTGAAGGCAGCGGCACCCCTCTGTGAGGCGGGGAAGCTTGCACACAGTGGCTACCCCACCAGCCCAGGGAGCTTCCACCCCCTGCCCCAGCCCTGCTTCTGGGCAGTGTCAGTGCACCGTCCCTGCCTCCTGGCTCTGCATCTGGGTCTCCCGGCTCTGTATCCCTGCCTCCTGGCATCTGGCTGCCCGCAGTACTTTGATTTAAAAAAAAAAAAAAAAAAAAAAAGTTGAAAACCTTTGTTTATAGTTCATTGGGCTGAGCCCCAGCAGAATCAACAGCATTTCAAGACATGGTGACCCCACAGCACAGCAATGCTCAGTATGTGGGCGTACTCCAAATATTGCTCAGTATGTGCATGTACCCCGCCCACCCACAAACAGTCCATATCCTAATTAGCCACCCTGTCATGACTGGAACCAGGTGTTCTTGTCATAAGTCCTGGGATCCTCCAAAATTTTATATGCAGATGAGGCACAGGGCAACCACATGGAGGGTGGGGCTGGCTACAGCTAATCATGTGCCAGACTGAGAGGAGTTGACAGGGATTGTGGGTGAACTGTTTGGGGCCCCATTTTGTGATGTTTGCTAGACATTTAAGGCTGGTGGAGAAACGGGAATCCTTGGAAATGGGAAAGAAAGCCTCAGCTCAGCTGTGGGAGTGAAGAGGGAGTAAAAAATCTATGCAGTCTAGTAGCTCACCATTTCTGCAAAGAGTTGGTGCTAAAGGGGGTTGAGCTCAGTGGGCATATAATGAAATGGGTTGTACTAACCTATTTTTGTGGTAAGTTTACTGAGATTGGGTTAGGTAAAGAACTGTGGATGGGTGCATTTTTTGTAAGGGGGGCAAGGGCTTTACGTGTGGTTTAAGGTGTGTGAAGGAAAGCTTATGCTAGATTCTATGCGTGTTTGTGTGTGTGTAATACATTGATAAATGCACACTGTATCTAGCATAAGCTTTCTTTCTCACACCTTAAAACCACACTTAAAGCCTGTGCACCCATTACAATAAAAGGGTATGTATATATAATTTTGTATGAATGGATGCATACAAACATATATACAGCAACTCCCGCTTAGTGCTCTTGATTGGCTCTCAAAAAATGAGTTCTAAGTGGAAACAGCGTTAATCAAAACCAAAAGTTTTTGATGAACCAAGATGGTGACCGTGAGCATTATGATGAAACGCGTTGAGTGCCAGGTAGAATTGGGTATCAATGTAAAATGAGCCTTCTAGAGAAATAGCACTAAGCAAAACGGCATTAAGCAGGGGTTGCCTGTGTATGGGCCATGTGCTTATAGTCATGCTCAGTATTGGCTGCGCTTAAATAAATTTCACAGTTGGTTTCCCTTACTGAGCACATGCTTGTTTGGCAGCAGTTTAATGATGGACAGTGTATTTTAATGAGGCTTTCTTATATGCAAATGTAAGATGAGGGGCTTTTTTCCCCATTATGATTTTGGGGAGCATCTCATCTTGTACTTGAGTAAATATGGTATATTGTTAAAAGTCTTTCTTACGTTAATGCATACCTTTTTCATAGGACCTATTTTTTCAGTATGCATTATGGAGAGTTCATTTAATGAGTAGCTGTTTCGTACCGTATTTTCAATACACAGTCTGCATCTCCCTTCCCCCTCCTCCCCTACCCCCAAACCAGCTGGGGAAAATCGGGGTATGCATTATATGCAAGGAAAAGGTTTTCCCTCAGCACTAGTAAACATCCCTAGACCTGGCACATGGCTCCAGAGACGGCATGCGGCCCTGGAGCCCGCGTGCAGGGTTGGACCCAGCATGCAGCCCCAGTACTGGCTTGATGGATTGGGCCCTACAGTGCAGCTCCCAGCCCTGGAGACCCCAGATTGCTGGTACTTATCTGTACTCCAATGTAAGTCTTTTTTTTTTCCTTGGGGCCTTCCAAAATAATATGCGTGTTATGTGAGAAAATATGGTACACACTTCCAACTTTTGTTCTGAAGACAGAACTGTTGATTTCTTCAAGGACATTTATCTGTGGTGCTTATTCCTATGGTATGTGAGGTTTTGTTTTTGCAAACCACTGAGAGAGATGAGGGGATGACACTATCCCCATTTTATTAGGAGAAAATAAGACACAGAGATGTTTAAGGTCAAAACTATCCCCTAATCTTGGGTGCTTGAGTTTTTTTGGGGTTTTCCTCCCACCCCTTTGGATTTTTTGTGAGAATTTTGAGTACTATATAAAGTGTCCAAAAAGCACATTTGCTTTAACCATAAAGTTATTCTGTCTATTTCTACAGTTCTTTCTATTTTACCAACAGGTCAGGTCTGTCATCTGAAATGAAGTGTCTTGTGAGGGGGAAGAATAGTATATAATTGTGTAATTGCAAATTGTATTGTAATGCATACATAGGTAGGGGCCAAATTTAGGTTGCACAGATGTTTCCTGTATTTTAAGTGCATGAGTCTGCAACCCAAATGACATTTTTAATATAGGAAGTTGTAATTTCCAAGGTTCCTATTACTAAAGTGTGCCTTTTTAAGAATTAATGTGGATGACCACGCAGATGTTGGTCACCATACAGATGACCATATGCTTCATCAGAAGGGTTGAAACTTGCAAATTCACCACACAGACCATTGTTCCTTGGTCCGAGTATCGTAGTAGGTTATTCTCATCTACATTGACAAGAATTATAGGGCGGTTAGGTACTTGGTGGATTTCACAGGTGTTAAAAGTAGAGGAATTTGGGTTCCATTCTCATTTCTTTAGGACTTTATGCTACTGGTGGTCACAGTTCCTTTAACTTCTCCCTTCCAACCTATCTTTGTCTGTCCCACCTTTCCCTGTACCTGGCTTCTCATCCAGTTGCATTCTTCTTGCATAGTCCATCCTAATCTCCATTTCTCCATCTGTCTGTCTCAGCCTCTTTGCTCAGTAGATGTTTGTTTCAACCCCTCTCAAATATTTCCCCACACCATCCCAGCTCTAGTTACAAATTTCCCATCTTCTGTTCTCTAGTCTCCATTCTCAGGCTTATAAATTGATTAAATCTGGGTGGATTTTCATGGAGACTTGAAAAGGCAAATCTCTTATACAAAGGCCCCATCTAAATTTCAAGTCAATCTGGGTGGGGCCTTTGTGTAAGAGTGATTGGCAGAATAGAACTGTTTTAAAGAAATATTGGCACAGTACAGCTGTTTAAAGAAAAATCACTTGAAATTTTTAACATAAGACACATTTTTCCTACTCTTATTCTTGGAAAGGGCTGAGCTATTTTGGATGGAAGTTTCCCAAATATCAGTCTGAGGAAGAAAACCAACACACAAAATATCGGCATGATCTGTTAAATTTTGACAAAGTGATAAGTGCCTGAAAGCAGAGCCTTATAAAGGGAAGTATTAGGTAACTGTACTAATGGGTATGCTACAAGTCCTCCACATAATACTTACGTTTGTGTGGATGACTTCAAAATACGTTGGTGTTAATAGGCCATCGGTTCTTAACTTACAATAGAAAACTGCATCTGCACATAAGTTATCCTGTTCTAATGCCACAGTTGAGATAATGGGGTGGTTTGAGAAGAAATAATTAAAGATGAGCCATGCATGTGCATATTGGAGAGAATGCAGTAAAATTATCGTAGAAAGGTACAAAGGAATGGACTTGCCATATATGACAGTTTCTTGGAAATAGGTTTGTATTTGCGACTTTATTCTGGGTAGACTGTCAAAGCTTGGGAGGCAAAGGGGAAAAGAGACTTTCTTTACTAATTAAAACTAAGCAGCCAAAAACATAAAAATTGATCACGTGGAGACTTTTGCTAAGGCATTTTCCTTTTTTAATTATAGTAACATTAAAAATCACACTAGTAGTTTTTCTTGTTGAATAACTTTTTAATATTTAATCTTGCCCAAGATCTTGTACTGTTACTTTTTGGATGTGCAGTTAAGTTGTTTTGCTATTTTGTTTTTTTTAAACTGTATTGATGTTAGCATATGGAGATAAACTGATGAAATGTTGCAAGTTCAGAAAATCATTTAAGACTATATATTTTCAGCCACAGTTGGCTTGGAGCTTTCACATTCTGCGCAATCATTAGTATAGTGTATACATTTCCTCTTCGTACAAAAGTAACTTTTTTTAATTACATTTTAAAAAAATGAAAATAGTACAGGTTCTTTGAAGGCGACTTATAAAGCCTTTCTCTTAATAAAGAGCTCCACAAACAAAAGGCTTTAAGATTACACAGTAGTGGTCCAGTTCTAAAGTATTATTTTTCTTTCAGCCCTTGGATATACCTGATGGTCGAAGAGCACCTTTACCAGCTCACTATCGTAGCAGTAGCACACGTAGCATTGATACACAGACTCCGTCTGTTCAAGAGCGCAGCAGTAGCTGCAGCAGCCATTCACCATGTGTTTCACCTTTTTGCCCTCCTGAGTCTCAGGATGGGAGTCCATGCTCAACAGAAGATTTACTGTATGACCGGGATAAAGGTGAGAGTAAAATGGTCCACTTAAGCGCACTGAGATGGCATGTGGTGTCCTGCTTTTACTACTACCTTCATTTTACTCATTACATCATTTATTTTATTATTTTTTGTTTGCTTGTGGAGGGATTGCAATTAAAGACTGGTCTTAAAATCGGTTTTGTTTGTTTACATATGTTTTCCCCTCTTGTTTGTGAACCTTCACAAACATCTTCCATAAATACGTCAGAGGAGCACAGCAAATGGTCGTAACTTTTTGTGAAGATTAGCACATGAAGAATTCAGAAAGCTACATGTATGTGTTTTAAAAATAGCTTCATGAAGGATAATGGTAGAATTGGTGTTCATCCTATGGGTTGGTTACTTGCTGATCAAAAGGTTGAATTTATGAATATGTTTTTGAACCTTCTTGAAAGTATATGAGTTTATTTTTTTCTAACATTGCTTTTTTTAACCAGCTGAGCAGCAGTAGTTAACAATTTGTATTTTCTGATGGAGTAAGTTCTAATTTAGGTTGGGCTGTGTTGTGTAACAAAACAAGATTTCTGAATGATTTGTTATATGTAAACTGTTAAACTTACTGTTAATATCTTCATTTTTTTTCTTGTTAAGTTGATAAAGGGCAACATAGCTTGGCAGAGAGAATAACCTAAAATCCTGCTATTTGAAAGAGTGAGTTGATAGACAACTCGTGTATTACAGAATGATGTAGCAGTCTGAAACATGAGTTTTGGATAATACTATTGGCTAATGAATGGTTTTTTGATTCCTGGTAACTAATCAAAACCTAAATTGGCCAGAGACAGACTCCATTTTGTGGGGAGGACACAGCCTGTTTTGAGAAGTTCAGGCTGAGAAAAGGTAAGTTCCACAGAGGTAATTCTTGTTTAAGGTTTGGATTGTCTAAAATAATTCATTTTCTTTTTTGTAATTAACTTTTTAAAATGGATTAATAAGTGAGCTAAATAAAACACGCCACTGAATGAAATGGTTAAGACTTTAATATCTTTCATGTACTTATTCTTTGAGGGGGGCTGCATGTGTGCGTGTTTGCTTGCTTTTTTCCAAATAAACCTTGAGTTTCATGTACTGTAAAATGAAGGTTGTTATTTTGAAGGAAATACTGGCTCTTCTTTTTAAAGAGTGTTACTGCACTGTCTTTCATCAGGAAAAAAGGTAATGGGGGGAGGGGCAGAGAATGACCTGTTGAATTAATTTTGGCAGTGTTGGGGGAGGAAAAACAACCTCACAGCAAGTCTTGGCACAAACTACTAGTTGGCCAGGCTCCAAAACCAGCAGAGACTTCAGAAGGCAAGTATAGATGGACCGTCTCACTAACAGCACGTGTGAACTCTGTGTTACTTGTCCAGGCAGCCTAGACTGCCATCAGCAAAAATATGTACACACCAAGTACTTAGTTAATTTATAAGTACATTTGCCATTTCTTCACAACATGTACAGTAAATGCAGAGAAATGGAAATGTTTAAGTCCATAAGTAAAAAACATGCATCTGAACTTGACAATAAATAAAAAGAACCTTCTTTTGTGTGTGTTAATTTTAATAAATAAAAGAAAAAGCTTTCAGTATTTAAATTTATTGGGAGCATAATACTACTTGTATCAGTGAATTAAAATGTTTTGAGAATGGCTTTTTAAGGTCGTTTTAAAATTCTTCTTATTATTATTATTATTTAATACCATAACAGATTTTTAAGCCACATTTGTTGAACCTACCTTGTGGTTAGAAGTTTGAGCCAAGAATTGAACAATTGACATATCTGGAATTTGGATTGGTTTTCAAGTATCGCATCTTTAATCTTTTGGGGGAGAGAGAGGCCTTATTTGGCATTGTTTTTCTACTGAGCTTCAGAGTGAAGAGCCATTTGTATACCTCATTATGGACACTTTTCTTACGACTGATCTTAATGGGGGCGGGGGAGTGATTTTTAAATCAGCCGTAGTGTATGACTAGAACATCAAAAAAAGTCTGCTTTTTATAAAGTTACTTTAAGAAATAACATTTTTTTATTGCATCATATATGCAGATATAGTAAAATAACTTGATTATCTCTAAGAAATTACTAAAACAAGTTTTATATTTAATATGCAGTTTGAGATTGCACTGTTCATCATAAATCTACTTTTCCTTGCTCCAATAAGAATGGGAAACAAGGAGAAAATATGCCATGATTTGTCAGGCTAAAGCATTAACTTTTGCACCTTAAGGTGACCTAGTTGTTAGGCCTTCCAATCCCTCTTGCCTCTGTATAGTAATATTGGGAGTAACGGATTCCTGTTTTGGAAAGAGAAATTTCACTTAATTGATTAAAACATTTTTAGTTCCCCACAAACAAGTTGAATTGTAGAGCCATCAGAGCCTTGTCCCCATATAATTTGTAGTTTAGTTTAGTAACTTATGGAGTTAAATATTAACAACATTAATTCTTGGCTATAAAAAAAAAAAAAAAAAAAAGCAGAGATTCATTGTTTCCTTTTCAAAGGTTTTTAACATCACTGTAAGATTTAACTGTTAGATTACAATATCTGTCCATGTTGGGAGTCAGACATTTTAAAGTATGAACGGATTATTTCTACATGGAACAAAATGTAGGTATTTTAAATCCAAGATTTTCATTCTGTTGTCATCTTCCAGTTTGGGCCTCCTTTTCCTTTCCAGTTCAATAACCAACTTTGATTTACTGTTGAAAAATATAATTAACATCATTAAGCTGCCTCTGAATGTTTCTGAATAGAAAATGAAAGCTAATAGTTGATTGAGCCACATAAGCACTGAGGGGAGCCAACCTGGTGTAAAGACAGCACTGCTTTACATTTCTAAAGCATCTTTTCTTTTCTGTGTAAAGCTGTGCTTTGGCCACAGGCTCTCAGTGCTGCTCTTTGGAGTAAATCAGCTGTTTGGTTTACATTTCTATAATGAGCTGCTAAATCTACTGAATTTTTCAAAAGAAAATTTAAAATGGTGGTGTTGGGCCCATAGCTGTTTCTGGGAAATAATGTTGGCGAGAGCCTGTAAGGCACCTGGGTTCTTGGTGTTCTTTGGTTTTAAATGTCAACCTATTGTATAGTAAAATATTACCTCACTGCATTAAGGCTACTGGATCCGTTATTGGTAGGCAGGTCTAAAACAGCAATGAATTCCTATGTGCTGCCTTAAGTGTACAGGTTAATTTTGATACCCTGCCCCTGGGGGGTGGGATGGAAATGTGGACTGTGTAAATCGATACTTTATAAAACTTCAAGGCAGAGTCTGGTTTCTGAGAGCGCTGTCAGTTAAGAGTTGAATAATATGCATCTTTTATGTAGATGACTTCCTCAGGTAGTTTCTAACTGACCCATCTAACACAGTAAACTTCCAATTTGCTAAATATTTGATATATTGAATTTCTCCAGCATTTCATTTTTGCAGCAATGATGTTTACGAAAAAAGTAAAATAAAGTAACGTCCTGTGTGCCTGCCTCTTATTCTGCTCATTACATTAACAAGTCAAGAAGGAATAATTTATAATTGGGAAAAGGAGACAAATGTACAGACTTCATCCTAATTCATAAACAGGCAGCTAACATACCTTTTTATACATCAAAAGATGGAAAAATAAATGTTATAAACTTTTTTTGAATGCGTTTCTTTTGGTATTCACTTTTAAATAGCATTTGAGCCGCATGGTGCTGCTAAATGGATCCTTTAAGCAGCATACTAGTGATGATGTCATTTTTTGGATAAAATAAAATCTTGCATATCTATCAATTTCCATTTTCACAAAGACTTAATACCCTCAACTTCCAGTTCTAATGATTACTTTTCTGCCCCCCTGAATTCTTGTGTTGCGCTACCTGGTTTCAGTTTTAAGTAAGTATTCTGATTTACTTCCAGGTTAATTGTTGCATGCTAACAACCAGCTGCAGTATACCACCCCGATATTAGTGATATGTCTGTGGTGACGGTTGAAGGGCTTGTATGTAGAACCATATCCTGCAAACCTTTCTCAGTCAAAGTGCTTGTTATAATTTGAGTTCAGTGGGAGGTTTAATTGTATAGGGCTTGCCAGGATGTGGTCCATGGCTTGTAAAGCTGAGAATCTTCAGGGGACAAGGTACTTTTCTATACAAACATACCTTAAATGGCATCTTTTGTTTTTATGTCATGATGTAGTTCCAAACACTAGTCTAAAACAAGCTGAGGGTATGGACAAACGTACTCTTGGAGGCAGCTTCAAGCAGGAAGGGAGAGTTGCTGGCTGGGGTTGCATAGCAGCTGTTATGCTTTGTGTTGCATGAGCAGGAGCCTGTAGTGATACAGGTGAGCTAAATTGCCCCAACTGTAACTCTGGTTAAAGTATACAGTGTGACAGCTCCTACACAGTTTGGAACAGCAGCAGCTCCCCTTTCTCCCCTCCCCTCCCCTCCACTGCTCCAGGTGTGTTTTGTCCATACTTTCAAAGCAAGGTATATTAGTGCAGATGAAATGCCAGTACTGCAACCATAGTGCTTTTAGTATCTCTGCACAACATTGCATCGTGCCATGTAAACACCCTCAGTGTTGAGAGAACATTATAAACTGTTAAAGAAAAATCCTGATAGTTGTTAGCAAAGGTTTTTTCCTTTGTTGCACATCTGCCATCCAAAGTATGATTTAATAGTTACTTTACAGCTTCTTTACTTAATCTGGTTCTTTGTCACAAGATGATAGGGTCATTGTTGAAACAAAGGGATATTAAACACTATACCACTTAAGCATTTAATTTCTCTGTGTGTAGATTTTAAAAATGTTATCAAATATATGCTAATTTTAATTTGTAAACCATAATCATTAAAATGTGTTCAGAATTGAACATATCTGTTTATAGTTGCCTTCGTCTTAGCCAGGAGCTCTGACTGTCTTCAGTGTAGTGGTTGGGGAAAAAGCTGTATATAAGGATTTATATCCTCCTGTTTCCTATTTATCTACCATCACTGGCTCCTTAATGAAATTAGATTAGCGTACTAAAATTACACGCTTCTTACTGCCATCACTCCCGATTTGTCCAGTATATATGAACATTAAGCATTGTTCATTCTTGTTGCACTATGGCACCAGCATTTAGTTCTTGGAAAGGTCACTAGTTTTGTTGATCGTGTTCTAAAACTGGAATTCAGCTGGCTATTCCATAGTATTGTTTACCTTGCAGCAATATTAGTACTAAAAGCCTGCCATTAAATAAAGCATGAGGCTCAAAACAATAGAAAGAACAATATGATGTAACACATCATTGTTTGCATGGAGGGAATTTTCTGCTTCTAACTATATCTTGTAGCAGGAAACTCAGCATTTCACAGCCATGTCCTGTTGTAAAATGAGAGGGTGTGTGCTCCAAGAGCTACAAAACGTCAGCCTACGTACAGTTTTTATTGACTTTTACCATCAGTATACTTCAAAAGTGACATTTGTAATCTGAGTTGGTGAGATTAAGATCACAAGAATTACAGAAGTGTGGTATGGTCGTCTTGTTGAACTGTCAGTAGAGCATTCTCAACTGACCAGTGAATGGACATACGATAATGACCTGTTTGAAAAAAAAACACATATTCTAGCTTCTTAGAGTGCTGTTTAAATTGGTGCTGTTTGGGAAGACATATTTTTAGGGGGGTTAAGTCTTAACATTATAATTGGCCTTCTAAATTTTACATAAAATGTAATTGCTGGAAATACTGCCACTACTGGAGACTAGTTTAATAAATTGTTAGTAGTTTTGTCTTCCTGCTTAAATATTAGTATAATTACTGGCTTGTGATGCTTTCAGACTTGGGGGAGGTAGGGAGTGGACATAAAGGGTTTAATGAAAACGGAACCCTAAGCATTTTATTATGATATTCATAGATGTTACGGTCGGAAGGGACCTCAGTAAGTCATAGTTTCTGACCTCCTGCCCTGGGCAGGAAAGAGCACTGGGGTCAGATGACCCCACTTAGGTGCTTGTCCGGTCTTCTCTTGAAGACCTCCAGGGTAGGGAAGAGCACCACCTCCCTTGGAAGCCCATTCCAGATTCTGGCAACCCTTACCGTAAAGAAGTTCTTCCTAAATCTGCTCTCCATCAATTTGTGGCCATTGTTCCTAGTTACTCCAGGGGGTGCCCTAGTAAATAGCGCTTCTCCTATTCCCTGCTGCCGTCCCTTGATGAATTTATAGGCAGCCACAAAATCACCTTTCAGTCTTCTTTTGCGCAGGCTGAAGAGATCTAGGTCCCTCAGTCTCTCCTCACAGGGCCTTGCCTGCAGGCCTCTGACCATACGAGTGGTCCTCCTCTGAACCCTCAAGATTCTTCGCATCTTTCTTGAAGTGCAGCGCCCAAAACTGGATGCAGTACTCCACCTGTGGCCTGATCAGTGCTGCAGAGAGGGGAAGCATCATGTCCCTGGACCTGTTCATCATGCATCTGCTAATGCATGATAAAGTATAGTTAGCCTTGTTGATCACCTGGTCACATTGATGACTCATGGTCATCTTGGAGTCAGCTATGACTCCAAAATCCCTTTCTGCTGCTGTGCTGCAGCACAGCAGTAAGTGAGCACAGCACAGCCTGTGTGTTGGTGGTTCTTTTTGCCCAGGTGCAGCACTTTGTACTTGTCTTTGTTGAACTGCATATCACTTGCTCAGAATATCATTTCTTCAAATATGAAAAGCATATACTTTGTCAAGAATGAAAAGCTTGCTGTTTTGTTGGTGGGAAAACGGGAGCACAATTAGAATTGTCATTCTCTTAACTTGGTAAACATTTGTTCTTTTACATCTGTCCTTTAACAGTACATATTTTTACCAGTTTACTTGCTGCTTCAACAGGTCTTGTGTTAGTTTCAATTAGACAAATTCAAACAGGGCCAATCTTGATTGATTTGATTGGCAAGCTGACTAGACAGAAGCTCAACTTAAAAACTGAATGAATTCTGAAATCAGCTCTATTATCTGCTATACCTAGTTTTCCACTGATTTAGTGAAATGAACATTAACAATTTATTTACAAATAGCTTTTATGTAGAAACTTGCATCATCAGTTTTAAATGCTAGAAGCAATGATAGAAACTCATAATTCGGTCCTAATGTCCACATTTCAGGGATTTTTTTTCTTCCTGTTCTGGGTTCAGGATAGGACTTTATATTTGCAATGAACTATTCTGGCTAAGTAGTGTAAGGATTCCATTATGATATTGACACTGTTGGCTTGAAAAAAACCTTGCTACCGTCTGGAAGCTTTTACCTAGCTTGTTAGATCTAACACCATAATATCCTGTTGCTCAGAGGCCTGTGCCAACTACAGAGCAGGAAACTGTGAATCGGATGATACAGAAGTGTTCTGAACAAAAGTAAACACATTGAAATAATGAGCAATGCATTGTTTAACTCTATTAAATAATCTTGGCAGGAGTTTTAACTTAAAGTTGGTAGTATGATGATTTATCAAAAACACTACTATTAATACAGGGTCTTAATGGTCTTCGTCTCATCATAAGTAAGCTCAACTCCAGTAGTTCTACTAGTATTTAGGGAGACATTTTCTGCTGGAAGCCTCTTAAGTTGGAATTGAAATGAATTCAGTGAGTCTCTGCATGGACTCAGAAGTCTGTTGGTTAAAATGCAGCCATGCTGTTTTTCCCCTGTTGACTTGTGTTATTTTTTCAATACCACAGCCGGAAAACAAAAAACATTCAACAATAGGAAGTTGTGATTTTAAAATGACGACAAAAATGGCAGGGAGTTCAGACAGGTAGAGAAATCAAAGTAACTTTGAAGTTCTTTAAAAAAAAATTAAGTCAGTATTTGAAGTTCCAGGTGAACCTGGGTGGAAATTATGCCACGTTACCTTTGTAGCACTACAAAAGTTGAGGAAATGTACATGAGCATCCCCTGTAGCATTACAAAAGTGACAGAAGCACTATAGTAATGTGCCTAGGTGATGCAGGAATGTTTTCTATAGCATTGTTATACTTTATAGCACTGCATGTGACATCTGTCCAGCATGGAGTAGTGTTTCAGGGAATCTCAACCCCCCACACTGCCATAGTACTCTGCTCTCCCCATTCTGCCCCCTCCAAAGGGGGAGGGGGGTGAACAGGTTTGGTAGTTACTGAGTGCAGCTCTGGGGGAGCACAGCTTGCCTGCTTCCCCTAGGACTGAGCTGTCTGTGAATGTGGGAGCTGGCTTGCTGCCCACAATGAGCAGAGCTGCAGCCAAGATGGGACCATGGGTTGTAGCTCTGGTCACCATGGCTAAGTACAGAGAGTCAAAAAGCCCAAGGCTGAATCAGTTCAGTCTCTGCAGGTTAGCCTAAACTACAGAGATTAAATTTATAAACAACTGGACAGACATTCACTTTTGATTCAGGAAATGTGGCCACATGCCTGCAGTGGCTCAGGCCAGAAGCTGGGGGGCACTAGAGCACAGCTCTATGGCACATAGCCAGCATGGGCTGTGTGTTTACTTCCTCTTCCTGCTGCCCCTGAGGTCTCCTGAGGTTTGCAGTCTAGAATCACACCAGCAGGATGCTGCAGGGTTGCTCATCACTTCCTCCTCCTGCTTCCAGGTGCCTTCGGATTTTTAGTCCACAGGCACAGCCAGTAGTAAGCTTTTGGCAGGGCAAGGCAGCTCTGCACTCAGGGGAAGAGAAGTTTAACCACTCTCCCTGGCCCCAGACTCCAGCTGAGGTTTGCTTGGGACAGGGCAGTCTCTGCCTCCCCTTCCCTTCCCCCTTAACCCATCTCTGCTGGAGCAGACAGCACAGCCTAGCCCAGCCAAGAGCTGGAAAGCACTCTGGGGGACTGATTTAACTAGAACCAGGAAGGGGTCTGGCACAGAAGTTTCATAAAGCACTTTGACCCAAATCAGTTAAGTCTGATACTACATTCAACCAGGTTTATCTTAAACCAGTTTTAGCCATTTTGAAACTAGTTTATGTACACTGAACTTCTGTTCTGGTACAGGCTTAAACCAGTTTCTGAGCGATCACTTAAACCAGTTTGTATAACTTCTTTCGGTAGCCCAGAAGTGAGTCCAGTCCTGGTACTGGTCCTGTACCACTGACAGCACAGTTCTGGGGAGGGGGCAGTAGCTTTGCTAACTGTGTCCAGTGGGGAGCCAGCAGGCTGTCAGTGAGCTGGCTCCCCTCCTCTCCCTTTGCTGTGGTGTGAGGGGACAGCTGCAGGGCTGAGCACCCCCTGGCCCCCTGTCTCCTCCCAGTTGGAAATCCTGCCCCTGTTTGCTTTCATAATGACTTTGTGGCACTCCAGGAGGGGGAGAGGGGCTCTGCATGTCTGTCGATACCTCATACTGCTACTTTTTTGTAGCACTTCAAAAAACGTTGGCACAAGTGTGATAAATGCACCTCTGTCCATGGCTTGAGTTTCTAACCTCTGCCTCCCTGGCAAAAGTGCACATTGATTTAGGGTAGGTTCTGTCCCAAAAACACACTCGAATTCTATTGTAAATCATTTGACTGACAAATGCCTATTTTCTTCATACATGTTTAAATTGTAATGATGAAAAAAATCTCTTGTTTAATTTGGACTAAAAGAAAATGTGTAACTCCCATTTATTGAGCTCTTATAATGCCAACTGTACGTTTCAGTCTGAGTCTTTATGTTCTGGCAAATGGGAGGCAGAGACTATAAAGAGCAACCTGTACAGTATCCTAGGAGCTAAATTTTACACTTGAGAGCTAACACCCAATAGTTCTATTGACCACTTTAAATATAGCCAATGACATGGCTTCTGGTAGCTTTCTGGCCACCGCTCAAAGCGCTGGTTCTGACATAAAAGGTCCAAGACAGTCTGGGCCCTGTGTACTTTGAGGGGCTGCCTTCACCCTTACATCGCCAAGATAAGGCTCCTGCAAATACCATTAGTGTACCGAGTTCAAGTTGCTAACACATGGGAAATTAAACACATGGGAAATTGTCAG
>NW_005842492.1:1051472-1061189 GCF_000455745.1 Alligator sinensis | reverse complement strand
TCTTTCCCTGGAGATCTCATTCTTTCCTCAAGCCTGGACATCTTCCTGAAGCACTGTAAGACCACCTTATCTGAGAAGGTATTAAGTAAGCAAAATTAATTTGGGATATGGTTTATGGGGGTTTTTATTTTGTATTTTAAAAGTAGGTAGAGTACTAAAATGTGAGAGACTCCTTTTTGTTATAAGCTGCTGTGTGCTTTTGGGAAGAGCAGCATATAAACTGTGAAGAAAACAAGTAGCTAAAGAAGACACCTCTATCGTATGGTTCAGGGTGACGAGAGAGAATGTGATGGATGCCTTCATTTGTTAAAGAGATTTTAAAAACTAAATTGTACAGCAGTTGATACCTATGGCTAGGAAGGAGGTATCAGGAAGGAAGTGCTTGTTTTGTTTCCTTTTAATGCCAGTGCTATTCATGACGCCAGTGAGGGTACCATTTCTGCTAAAGATGGTTTTTAATAAAGTATATGCTATGTACACACACTTCCAATTATCATGTTTATGCAATCAGAAGACATAGAGAACTTTATTATCATAACCATTCATAAGTCTTCTGCATGTGCTCTACATATTATCCTGCTCATTTACGTTTTTTGAAATGCATAATAAAGAACTTATTTGTTTCCAGGATTACAGTTCTGTTTTATTCAATCTGCAGTGTTCTGGATAAAAATATACGTCTATTATGTGCTGTTGTATGGTAGATTACTGCTGCACTAAAGCTTTTATTCAGAGGAAATGTGCTATACAAGGGTGTTAGAAATGGCCTGCAATAAAGGAAGCATTGTGATAGAAGCAAACTGGAATTAGTGGCTAAATTGTGGAAAAAGGCATCTTGTTTGGAAATCAAATTTAATTAAAAAGCGCTCTCAATCACTAGTAATTTAACTGCTTTAAATTTTCAGACAGTGGGAGTAGCTCACCGTTGCCCAAGTATGCCTCATCTCCCAAACCAAACAACAGCTACATGTTCAAACGAGAGCCCCCAGAGGGATGTGAGCGAGTGAAGGTCTTTGAGGAAATGTCGTAAGTAATGCCTTTTATATCAGCTGGTATCTGCAAAGCAGTAAACCATTTTACTGAACCCATTTAACTGCAGATGAATAAACTACTCCAGCTGATGTGGTTGTTTTTTTTCCAGGAGCAGAGTATTCTTAGAGAATTTGAATGGACAAGAAATCAAAGTGTTTGTGTTGACTTGAAGGGGAATAGAGTATTTTTTTACTTTTAACTTTTTAATGCATTTATAAACAGCAAGCAGGAAAACTCAACTACTTTAATTGTGTTCAGTATTTTTTATAATGTTTCTGTGGGTTCATGGCTTAAAAGAAAAAGCCATGAGCAGCATAACTTTTGTCAGTATGGATCTATTTGGCATGTATAAAATGTTTACTTATTGGAAGAGAAATGTGTGCATCTGTAAAATGTAGCAGACTTGCAGTATAGGGTTTCCCAGTAGTTTTGAGGTACTGCTGTGTGCTGTTGGGCAAGATATCAAGATTTTAAAAGTTTTGGACTTTGCCTTTTTTCCCCTTCACTTGACTACTGTGAGCGTACTGTACAGGTTGCATGCTTAGCTCCTGTGGACAGAAGAAAGACGGGTGGGGAGTGTTTTAGTTCTAATATGATTTCTTGCTGAAAGGATAAGCAACAACCTTATTGAATTGTAGAAGCAGCCTTGGAGCCAATATATGGAGCTTGGCAACGGAGAATTTTTGAGTTTGTCAGAGGGGTTTGATACTCCTAAACATGCTGCTGTTTCAATGCTGTTGTGAAACATTTTTTAATTGCATCATTATAAGCTATCATGTGACTGTTGTCCATGTGTGTACACACTGCAGACTTTATTTCTGAGAGTTGCATGTTGCCCTCTGGTTATCAGGTCATACTGCTACATTTAATGCTGTGGATCAGACAGTCAACTGACTACCAATATGGAAGATGTTTGCCCCCTGTGTCTGATTTTAATCCCATTCCTTGTCATTTACATTTTAGTAACTTGTAGAAACAATTGCATATTAAACTTCCAGTTGTTCAGGTATATAACATTTTTTTTTTCCTGTTGTAGGTCTCGTCAGCCTGTCTCAGCCCCTCTCTTTTCATGCCCTGACAAAAACAAGGTTAATTTCATCCCGACCGGATCAGCTTTCTGTCCTGTAAAACTTCTGGGTCCCCTACTACCTGCTTCTGACCTGATGCTCAAGAACTCTCCAAGTTCTGGTCAAAGCACAGCTTTGAGCACTCTGACTGTTGAGCAGCTTTCATCTCGGGTCTCTTTCTCATCTCTGTCAGATGACACCAGCACAATGGACTCTACAGAGGTCTCAGTACAACAGCCATCCCAACAGCAGCAACCGCTTTTGCAGGACCTTCAGACTGAAGAACACTTCTCTCCTCAAAGCTATGCGTTAATTTAGATCATGGTGGAGCAGGCCTCTGCCCTTAAACAAGGATTGGGGATAGCTCAAATACATCTGCATGGAGTGGCAACCTTTTTCAGAACAAAACAAAATACTTATCAGCATCATAAAAAATATCTAAACACTGTTGTTGGCAGGGACAGAACTCATAGCGTTCTTTGGTTTTGTTTTTCTTTTTTTTTCTGTGAAAAAGCAGTAAAGCCTGCAGAACTCATGTATCATTAAGCATTTTAAGTGGAGACTATGCATTTCATAGTATGTTTGACCAGGTTAGTACTGTGTCCTGTGTTCTGTTTCAGATTCTACAGTATAAATAAGCTCTATATCAAAAAAAAAAGTTGCCTGTCTGAATAGAAAATGTCTTGCTGTGTTGTGTCCTATGGAAAATACTGTACTTCAGGATTATGTTTACAATTGATCCAGGTGTTTGTTTCTAACTTCTGTAATACATACAATGCAAAAAAAAAAATGGCCACAACAGTTGCACAGTGCCCACCCTATGGCCTAGCTTCAGGTACTTCTCTCGAAGTCTAAACTCAGGTAACTTGGAATGTATATCATATTGGGATATAAAATATTTTACAGCTAAAAATCTAAAGAGGGAACATCACTCTTTTGCCTTTCCTTATTTTATGCATTAATATTTCCTCATTACATTCCACTTTCTTGGAATAAGTGCATTCAAATCCAGGAGAATGATTACCCTGGACGTGGGTGAACATGAGGAGAACCAGCAAATCTGTGATGTAAATCACTTTCTCATGTGGTTACAAGTAAAACAACTGTTGCATTTATCATCATTTCAGTATATGTGAAATGTGGCATTTAAAAGGTTTCAGGTGTTGCTCAGTTAATGACTGTTAAGCTGTTGCAATTAAAGTGTTCAGTACTAGGCTGTACATAAGAAACATTCCACATCGTATGTGAAGGGATCTTAAATGACAAGAATGTTTTTGCTTTTATTTGTTTAACTTCAGAAAATTCTTTCAGGTTTCACAGGGGGTGATGGGGATTTCCTCTCATGTTCATGTTGGCAGTTCAGGATGTGAAATGCTACTGTTACCATCTAAAAGTTGAATTAATGTTTAGTTTCTCTTTTGGAAATGTTCATTCATTTGCTGGTTGGAGAATAAGTTTTCAGGTTTTGTCAGTGTTTAGATGAGAGATGTTTTATTTGTATAATTAGTGAATAATTGTACTTTGGGATTCAACATCTATTAAAAATACCAAAGTAGCAAATGGATGTTTGAAAGAGGGGAGTACTAGTTTTACATCTGTGTTATCTAATCAAAGCATCTCATAGCACCCTCAGTTACTTAGGTTATTATGTATAACGTTGCGGTTGAAAGCGGGGTTGGAAGGCCTGGTAAAATTGTCTTGGGTTTGTAGGCTGGACACTTCCTTAAAATAATACATGGCAGTCAACAGTTTAGTATTAGTCTTTTTATTGTACTGGAACTTCAAGACGATTGATTTCAGAGCTAATTTTCTGTGATACATGAGGACCCCAAAGGCTCAATAAACTTGATATTCTTACTCCATTGTTTTCAGATCAGTGGAATTAGGCTTATGTTGTATGTTCTAAAAAGCTATGGTGCAATCTTTCCAGGAATTGAAGAAAGATAAGCAGCCTTCAGCTACTGCAGCACATAAACTCACTCCATTGTTGGTTGGTTTGTGTTTTGTTTTGTTTTGTTTCTCCCTTTTGAGGAAGAGTTGGGGAAAAGAGTAAGAAAGCACCACCAGTAACTAACTGAGGAAATATGGGGAAATATATACTGCACTTGTGTATTCTTTTGAGACAAAGAAGCCCAATTCCCATCTTATTACTAAAGGTTTTGGTAATGTTCTGTTACAGGATGTAAGCCTACACTGTCTAAAATGGTCAGGGTTTTGACTGTAAGGTGTAGAGGTGAAGGAGTGAAAGGAGAGGTCCTCCTTTTATTTGACCTTTATTTTTTTTTTCATGAAGAAACTTGGAAACACTCGCACAGCAACAGCCATCTATAACCTTACTAATCTCAGGCCTTGGTGAAAACACTATATATTTTGTAGATTGAAGTTAAAAGGAAAAAAAATACTTTTTCTGTGACGTAAACAAAAATTCCTCTTAACCTTTTACCTTCTAGTTTTAACATTGCAGTATGACAACCTTTTATGCTTTGGTTGTGTCCAAATACAAAACTAGTTTCAGTTGTTGGTGTTAAGATACCAGACAGATACAACAAGTGGTTTTTAGATCAGCGATGATTTCTGACATACAATATTTACAATGACATTCCATGTTCATTTTCTTTTCCCATGAGAAACTAAATATTAATTATATTGCACATTTGTTCTTAGCATATTTGAAGGTTTTGAACCAAATGTGTTAAAGCTAATGCTTTGCCATGTAAATTTCCCAGCAGTTGATCTCAATTGTATCCTAAATGCAGCTGTAGAAAGTTGTCAAATATTGTTTAAAGTTTTGTACATAGTTGTACTGTTATTTCTAGCCACTGTGCTGAACAGTATTCAAGTTATCACACAATATTGCTTTACACAAGGAAATGTGTGGTTTTTGTTTTGTATTTTTTCAGTATAGAAGTTCTTGTGTCTTATTTAAATAAAGTTATTAGTAAAAAACAGAAAAGGAAGAATACAAAAGCAGTAGTTAATTGCTTTGGACACTACATATGAAACACTGTAGGATGACGTTCACGTCTGAAATCGTAAATGTCACACCTCTGTTTGTACCACCACGTCACATGTATGCCATGATTAGCAAGTTAATTGCAACATCAATGGCAAGGTTGCTACACATGCATCCAATTGTAAGGCACTGCAAAAATGGGAAACCAACCATAAAAATGTTTTACAAATAATGCAGAACGCTTTATGGCTGGTTTGTGTGGCACTTGAAATTTGAATTTTATACCAGGTCAGGACCAGGGATTGATAATTAGCTGACTGTCAGCCCCAGACTTATGGGCACTAGGTTTTCAACTTGTAGTGGGAGCCTGGCTGCACCAGCAAGTAGAAAGGGTAAAATTGAAGTCTGATTGCTGAATCCTAAATCATGCCTCCTGCCATGGACAAATTTCTAAAGTATAAGAAATACAGTAAATAGCATTGGCAATACTCTTCATATTCATTGTGTTTGCAATACACACATTCACCTTTTTATGAAACCTTTTTGATTTTATGTGAAACTAAACTGTGAAAAAACAAAAACAAAAACTTTGTGAATGATTCGACATAAGCCTAATGATTGTGAGCAGTGTCAATAACAGTCAGTCTTGTATTAATACGGTTTTAATTCAGCCAAATAACTGTTTTCGTGACTTGCAAAAGCATTCTTCCCCGATACATAAGGACTTTTTAAGCACAAGAAAATCCTAAAAGCCACTGTTTTTTAAACTGTATTGTGGCAATAAGCAAACTACAAACTAAGAACAGTTAAGTGTTTGGGGTTTTTTTTTAAGTGGTGGTAATTTAGATTTTTACTTTTGTTTAAAGTTTTTAACCGTTTAAAAAAATGTAGTCTATTTTTTGGAATGGTTTAATTGGGATTCTTAACAGCTGAGGATGTAGAAATATCTAACATCCTGTAATTTAGAGTTTAAATGTAGTTGGATCATAAACATACCAACTTCAGTTGCAGCTAATTATAAGCAGATCTGCTTGAGGCTTCTGTACTGTACAGACTCTACTGCAAAGAAATTCAAGACAAAATCTTATTTTGAGTCACCAAAGACTTTAATTGTGGCAAAAACACAGAGAAAATTTCAGTGAGTGTCAAGAAATACCTGTGTACTAAGGTCAATAGTTTTCCTTTTAGTTCTGATGGAAATTATTTGATGCTATTTTTGAGCTTCAAGGTGAAAAGGGGAGTAGGATCTTTCTGTGGTTCTTTGTAGTAGGTGGTGTCAGAGAGCTGTCTGTTGGCTTCTTTTATGTAATCTTCACGCTTAAGGACGACTACTGTGCAAAGTGGCTAGTATGCACTTTGGATTCAGCTGATTTTGGGGGACATTGATTCAGTTTGGTGATTTGAATTGCTGTCCTGAATCAGATTTGGCCACTGCTGTTTTTCAAATCAAACAGGCCCCACCTGGCCTGGCTCTGTTTAAAAACAAAAAAACAGGCTAATAATTTTTTTTAAAAGAAAAAGAAAGAAGTGACCAAAGATTGAGAATCTACCACAATGGTTAACTGCCCAAATGCTAAAAATAATATCTTCCTTGCTACTTTAATTTGTTTATGTTCAAATTCCAGCCATTGTATATTTGTCCCCGATAAACTGAGGTGTTAGTTACCAGTCTTTCCCACAGAGTCACTTGTTGACTGTTATCAAATCACCTCCATGCACCAGAACTTGACTGTAGCCCTTTCATCTGTGCTGTATACAGTTAATACGTTACTCATCTGATTATTTCCAGATTTACACATTTAATGATCTACTTAGCTCCTTTAGCCACATTATCAGCTGAGAGCTCGTGTTCACTTGCACGTGGTTATTTATCATAATTCTAGCTTCCTTCTGGTAACGTCTTCCCAAAATGTAGGCTATGAGTCCAGTAAGTACGATCTCCATTCTTTGGTCCTAGACATACATTTCCATTTGGGCATATTAAAACACAGTCTTTACTTGTCCAATGTTAAAACTTATTTACATTTTGTGGGGTACCAGAATTTTGCCCCCTGGCTCATACATGGCTACATCTGCCAGTCTGAATACCAGGCAGCTATAATCAATTCCCTGACAGAACCTCTTCTGGCTGTAAGGATCTAACTTAAAATATAACACATTTGAATCTGAAGGCTCCCTCCTCTTCATATTCTCCTGTTCATTGCTGGAACAAGTATTACTTAGACACAAGATTGCCCCACCCATGCAAACTCTTCTCTGGCTAGGAGGAAGTGGGAGAGCAGTCAGCTTGTTCTACAACACTGAAGGATACCTTGGTAGCTGCTGACAAACATGAAAGGCTAAACAACCCCATACTCTCTGCTTCACCAGAAGAGGCAGCACATTAGTTGGTACCAGCTCCACAGCATCTGTATAGATCACAAGCTTCAGGGGGGCTTTTTGGCACTTTCATCTAAAGCAGATTCAAACTAATGCAATGCCTCTTCTAGGCATGCGGTTTGCTAAATTTAAGTAAAGCGTCTTTTTTGTTTTTTACATCTGTAAGCAGCCTTTAAGACTATTTTGTCCCAGGAGCTCAGGATACAGCAGATATGATGAAGAGTAATGGAGACAACCTGGTGGCAAGTCTTCAAGGGTCTTTGAAAAGGAGAAGGTTTAGTTAACTCAGGAAGATATTTAGGAAGGTGGAGAATATGATTTGGCTGGTGAAGAGAAAGCATAGTAACAGGATAAATTGTTCAAATCTTTTTTCAAGGTGATCAATATTTGTTCATCCCAAGTAAGCGTAGGAAGGATGCCACCTGCCCTATGCTGGAAGGATGGATTTCCTAGCAGGACAACAGCTGCAGTTTTATTCTCTCAGTAGATAACGCATAAAGGTTATGGGGGTGGGGTGATGTGAAGCAGGTGGGAATTTGTCAATCTGCCTGTGGAGGAGTCGATGCAGTGGCCGAATTTCCGAATCGAATCGGAAGCCTCCGAATCGATTCGGAGAGACTCAACGATTCAGCCACAGACACAGCTGTGTGTTTTTTCTACATACCTGGATGTCTAGGCTTGGCTCGTGAACGCTGAGATGTTGGGGCGGATGGAGAGTCCCACAGGAGTGCAAGGGAGTCCACTCTGCACTCAGCAGTGCACCCAGAAGTGGACCAGAAGTACTTACGGTCCACTTCTGAGTCCACTGTGGAGCATGCAGGGGGCACCCCTGCCCCCCAGCTCGGTCCTGGGTCCAGGGGGTACCTAGGGTCCCCCTGTGGTCAATTGCTGAGCTGGGGGAGATGTGGGGGTCCACTTCTGGGTCCGCCCCCAAACATGCAGGGGGCACCCTCCCCTGCCACTCTCCCCTAGGACACTTCATCTGTCCCACCATCTCAGCATTCACAAGCCGCACCTGGTACCTCAAGATACATAGAGGGGAAAAAAAAAAACAAAAAAACCCCAACATATAAAGCTGTGTCTATGGCCAAATCACCAATTCTCCAAATCAGAATCAAATCTTCAGATTCAGATTTGGCCAAATCGAGCCAGGAGAGTGATCTGAATCAGTGAATTGAATCACTATCCCCCGAATTGGGCCAAATCCAAATCGAATACTGCCTGCTTTGCACACGCCTAGTAAGTAGTGCTTTCTAGGCCATCAGCTCAAAAATCATCCTGAATAGATCATGAAATAGGACAGCATAGAAAGGATGATAGTTTTGACTGGAGTATCTACAGCAGGGGTGTCAAACTCATCTGCCCCACAGATAAGAAGCATGAGGCTGGCCCCTCAGTCAGATCAGGCCCATGGACCTCCTCCCCTTCTTCAGCATACCCGATTCAGCAGCTGCTGCAACTGGTCTGGGACCTATGCTGTATGCAGTGCAGATTCTTGTGGGGCTAGAACAGGCACTGCGTGTGATGCAGTCCAGCTGCACAGGGACCTGCATTGCACATGGTTCCTGTGCGTGTCACGCACAGTCCAGGTCCCAGACCAACTGGAGCATATACTGTATACGAGTCTGGCTGGGGCGGCCACTGCATGTAGTATGGCTGCTGCTCTGGCCAGATTACACTGCCATTTCAGGGATCCACACTGCACATTGCAGAAGTCTCAAATGCTTGGAGCAGCTACTGGATTAGGTATGCTGGGGAAGACCGAAGGGGAAGGGGCCCATGTCCCATGTGTAGGTCTGATCTGCTCTGCACCAGGGGCAAGACTGAGCCCGAGGGCTGTGTATTTGACACCCCTTGTATGCAGTAGGGCTGTGCAACCCTTCAGGTACCGATTCAATTCAGAGGCGATTTGGTGGCCAAATCGGAAGACCAATAAAGAGGTCTGAATCAATTCAAAGCTCTCCAAACCGATTTGGAAGATTCGGAGATTTGGGCAGTCCCCACCCACCACTGCAGGGAGCTGGACCTGGACTCCATGTCAGTAAGTAAGGGGTGGGGGTCTAGAGGGGAGAGGGGACCATGGAGGGGACCCCCGCCAGGCCTAATCCCCTGCCCCCCTGAGCACCACCCACTCTCCCAGACCTGGTGTCCCGGCTCTTAAGAGGGAAAAAAAAAAAAAAAGAGAAAAAGAAAAAAAGCCCCACACTCACCAGCTACTGCAGCAGTCATTGGGGCTTCTGGGGGCTAATGGCAGAGTCCCCCCATGTAGCACAGGGCAGTGAGGTT
>NW_005842492.1:1048452-1051264 GCF_000455745.1 Alligator sinensis | reverse complement strand
GCCCCCAACACCCCCTCCCCCAATCCAGGGACTTTTTCAATGCTCTCTAAAATCCACAAACAAGGGAACCCTGGCAGATGTATCGTATCCAACCATGGAACTCTAACTGAGGAAATCTCAGGTTTTGTCGCATCAATCCTAAAACTGCTTGTTACCCAAAGAGCAAGTTTTATCCAAGATGCTACAGACTTTCTACGAAAATTTAAACACATAGACCACTTTCCCAGCAACACCCTCCTAGCCACCATGGATGTTACCAGCCTATATACCAACATCCCACACGAGGATGGAATCCAAGCCTGCTTTACGTATCTACAGGAACAAGATGACAACTCAGAATACAGACCCAAAGATATTACTGACCTTATATACTTCATCTTCACAAACAACAATTTCACTTTTAATTATCCACACTTCCTCCAGACTGTGAGCACAGCTATGGGCACCAAAATGGCCCCACAGTATGCCAACCTTTTTATGAGCCACCTGGAAGAAGAAGAACTCAAGGACTGCACCATCAAACCATTGCTATACATAAGATATATCAATAACATCATCATTTGGACTGAAAACCTGCAATCTCTGATTGAGTTCCATCAGAAATTAAACAATCATCACCCCTCCATCCAAATATCCAATACTCCAGCACCAGTGTCTCCTTTTTAGATACGATGATCAGTATCCAGAATGGTAAAATACAGACCATATTATACAAGAAACCCACAGACCAACATACATATCTGCACAGAACCAGCAATCACCCTAAACACACCAAGAAAACTGTGATATATAGACAAGCCCTCAGATACTACCGAATTTGCACTGAGGAGAAGAACCTGGGATTGCCACCTCACAAATCTTAAAAAGGCTTACACCCAACAAGGACAATCCTCCAGAGAGAGAGACTGCATGTTTGAATGAGCCACCTGGATACCATGTGAAGAACTGCTGCAGTACAGAAGGAAAACCCCCATAAATCGCACTCCGCTGGTTATAACCTGTCGCCCCTCCCTGGAACCTATAAGGAAAATCCTCAAACAGTTGCAACCCATACTAGAAGGAGACCCAATTCTTAAAGAAATCTTCCCAGAACCACCCATCCTGGCCTTCAAACAAGCACCGAACCTTGCTAACCTCATCACCAGACGCAAACTTCCTATGGCCCAAAACACACCAAATGGATTCAGACTGTGCCATAACTCCCCTGCACTCCTGTGGGATGCAAACAATTATACCAGATTAATCAATCAAAGAAATGCAAAACCTGCTAACACATCACCACCTCCACAATTACAACACCCCACAACAGAACCATCACCATTCCTGGATGTCACAGCTGCACCTCCAGAAATGTAATATATCTCATTCAATGCACCAAATGCCCTGAGGGAAAATACACAGGAGAAACCAAACAACAACTGCGCACCAGAATGAACGCACACCAGAAATGTATCAAAGACAAGAATACCCAACTACCAGTGGGGGCACATTGCTTACGAGAAAACCACTCTCTCCCCAGTCTCTCAGTTCTAATCTTCAAAGGAAACTTACAAAACACTTTGCAGATGAGCCCGTGAACTCCACTTCATCAACCTCCTGGATACAAAAAATCATGGACTAAATTTAGACATTGGATTTATGACACTCTATAATCTGCCTGACATCTGACTCCCCAGGTGCCTCTCCACTTCTACTTGCTACATTCATCCCCTTCCTCCTCCTGCCCCCAGCCTGTCTCTCACCCACTGACTTCTCAATTTGCATCTTCACTGACTGGCTTTCTTGCATGCATACCAGCCTCTGGCTTCTTTACTATTCATTCCATCCAGGAAGAGCACACACCAACTGCAGATGCTTCCTCAGCCTGATGAAGGGTTTTAAAACCTGAAAGGTTGCTAAGAAAAAATTTACCAACTATTTAATTGGTCTAATATAAGATCAGATTTACCCAAAGAACCTTGTCAGCTCATAAAACTTGCACTTCATTATTCAAAAAAAGTTTCTCATATTCTTGGGTTGGCAGGGGAAGATTTTTTTTAGTGAATTCCAAAGATTTCCACCAACCTTCCAAGTAAGCATCTTTTTGCCTTGTCCCCTATAGAGTACTGACTTGATAGAACAACTTTCCCATTACTAAAACTTCCTGAGCTCTTTGAAAAACCAATCAATGATTTTAGAGGTGTCATTTCTCTTCCAGGCTTTTGCAACTGTAATTCTTGCAGCCACTAGAAGAAGAGCGATCAATTCCTTATAAATGTTATGTCTTGCAGAGCTCGCAGGATGGTTCAGTAGGGATGCTATGGGATTATCCGATGGTTGGTGTTCTGTTATTTCTTACCATTTCTCCAAACTTCTTCCCAAATAGTTCTTGGACACGTCCATCACACGTGGTAGAATCCTACCAGCTGACCACACACCCTTCAATATTTGCCTATTATTATACCATAAATGCATTTAATTTTAAGTGGAGTGACATACCATCAATATAGGAATTTAGAATTATTTTCTTTTATTATCATGCAGATGGATGAATGAGGACCATTGTTACAGCTGATCTCCCATTCTTCAGCACTAATTTTTGATCCAGTCATAAACAATGTGGTTATTCAAAATTGCTTTATATAACATAAAGCAATAGGCCTGTGTGTTTCATAAGTGTGACCACATAATAGGCCTGTGTGTTTCATAAGTGTGACCAATATTTTCTCAAATTCTGTTAGATTTCTACTGAGGTTTACCTTTCTTTGAGAATCTGTTAAAAAGCACTTCAGTTGCAGATATTGGAAAAATAGGGTTTTAATGGGTTTTAATA
>NW_005842492.1:1018110-1048442 GCF_000455745.1 Alligator sinensis | reverse complement strand
GGTTTTACTATTTAGATCTTTCTTCAAAAGAACTAAAAATGTTCTTGGAATAATTGTCCAAAATATATGTATGATACTGATATGCCCCATATATTAAAACGCCATAATAAGTTATTAGGATTAAATTGAATATTATTATGCATAGGTGCTAAAGATGATTGGTATGAACTTCTTATATGTGGTGTCACAGGTTTTCCTCGTGCTCATATATTGAATTTGGCTCAAAACATTTTGTTAGTTAAGTTTTACTGTTGGACACTGTTTGCTCCACCTTTATCCAGTGCTTACTGTGAATTGGTGTTACCCAGTACACCACGTTTCTAAGTTGGCTGGCTTGGTAGTAATGTTTGAAAGTATTAGCCCCTCTTTTCCTGAGGTCTTTGCAGAATGGAACTTTTGACTCTGGATTTCTTATTTCCCCAAATAAATTGATCAGTGTAAGGGATCTGTTGGCACTATAATAGGTAGAGTTTGGATTAGAAAATTAATTTGAGCTAAAACATTCCTTTCTACTGCTGCAGTTCTACCTAACCATGACATTTTATATTTTGACCAATTTTCTAAGTCTGGTTTGAATTCTTTCAATCAAAATAATATAATTAGAACTGTAAAAGTCCTACTTTTTTGCCCCTAAGTATTATAATGAATCAGTTACCCCTTTATAGTTATAGCTATATTTTGTTTCTTTTTGTTTATCTGGTCCTACACCACTATCTAGCTCTGAGTTTTCACGGTTAATTTTAAATCCTGAAACTTTTCCATATTTGATTATTTCTTTTTGCAGTTCAGACAAAGGCATATGTGCATATGCATTAATGTGTCGTAATTACGGCACATTATAACAGGTACTAACTTAATCCACCATAATTGGCACTGCTGAGCAGTAGCACTGGTGCATGTCTTAAGTGACACTAATGTGAAGTAGACTAATTCTGTTGCGCATTAGCACATCTTTTGCCTTGATGTGTTAATGCACAGTAGAATTAGCCTACTGTGCTTTTACCCTCTTGTAAGAGACACCCACTGTATGCTAACTGGTTTTGTAATGAATAGCATAACATCTTCTGCATATAATGCTAATTTATGTTCTTTTTCTCCTGTTTATTCCCTGTATATGACTTTTTCTGACTGATTGGGGAAATGGTCCCATTACCATAGCAAAAAGGAGTGATAATGGTCATATGCCTCTTAAAAGGGGAAAATGTTCTAATAAGTGTTCATTTACTCTTGCAGCTGCATATGGATTGGTGCACAGAGTTGATATTCAGCTTTGATATTTTGATTCTAGTCCAAAAGCATCTAAAGTTGTATTAAAAAAAAAAAAGCCAAATGACTTGATTGAAAGCTTTTTCAGCATCCAGTGATGAAAATTGGTGGGGTCCATTTAGTCTGATCTAAAAAATCAGATCCAATACTCTGTGGATATTATCAGCAACTGCCTTTTTGTTATGAACCATGCTTGGTCTGTATCTGGGGTGTCAAACAAATGGCCTGTGGGGCATAGCACAGGGCTGGTCCACAGATAGGATCAAGCCCACAGACCAGCATACCCAATTTGGCTGCTGCTTCAGCCAGTCTGGGACCCGCACTGTGTGTGGCGTGGATCTGGAACAGCCACTGTGTGTGGCTCAATCCAGCTATGGGTGTGTAGCACAGATCCCAGACCAGTTAGATCAGGCGCCATGCTACATGCAATGCTCATCCCAGTCGGACTGTGCTACATGTGCCTGCTTCAGGATGCATGCTGTACACAGCACATACCCCTGCAGCTCCAGGACTGTGCCAGACCTGGCACCTGCTCCCGCCAGTGCAGGATTCGTGCTGCAAGAGACCTGTGAGGGCCGTGTACAGTGTGGGTCCCAGACCAGCGGGAGCAGGTGCCACATGCAGCATGGTTCCCAAAGCAAGCGCTGCATGTGGTGCAATCCAGCTGGGGTGGACACCCCATGTGTCACTATGCCCACTCTAGGTAGTCTGGGATTTACATTACATGCCTGCAAAGTCTCTAGTAAATACTGGTCCAGATCTGACTGACAATTCTGCCTTGTTTGGCTGCTGTAGCATTATTATGTAATGATTTGCAAATTAGAATCATATCTATCCATATATATCATTTGTGTGGTGCTGAATAAAAAAAGAAATCTTTCTTTTGGATTTAAACATCTCCAGGAGTCAAAAAGTCCATGATTATCTACTAATAATCTTAATGCTGTGCCTGATTTTTTTTTCTTTTTTCTTTCCATCAGACCCATCTGTTACAATCTCCTCCCAAAGCAACATCTCCCTCTTTACATGTTTCTAAAGTTTGAGAACTTTCTAAAGACATACTTTCCAGAGATCTAATTAGGTGCACATATACTCCCTGAAGTTAACATGCTATCACTATCTAACATCTAGTTCCCTTAACTAGTATCCATCTGCCTCCTGTATCTATATATTTTCCCTAAATATTTTACTAAAAGGCATATGCTTTGCTATGATGATTACAACTCTTCTTTTATTCAAAAGGCTGTCCTTGGACTGGTTCTTTTTAACATCTTTATTGGTGATGTAGACATTGGTGTCAGAAGCGCACTGGCTAAGTTCACCGATGACACTAAACTTTGGGGCATAGCATCCGCACCGGAGGACAGGGTAGTGATCCAGGCTGACCTGGATAAACTTAGCAAGTGGGCGGATACAAACCTGATGATGTTCAATATAGATAAATGTAAGGTACTCCACCTCGGGAGAAAAAACCCACAGCATGCTTATAGGTTCGGCAGTGGTACGCTTGCTAGCACCACTGCTGAAAGAGACTTGGGGGTCATGATTGACCACAAGATGAACATAAGCCACCAATGTGATGTCGCAGCTGGCAAAGCAAACAATACTGGCTTGCATCCAGAGATGCTTCTCAAATAAAACCCAGGATGTCATCTTCCCACTGTACTTGGCCTTGGTAAGGCCACAGCTGGAGTACTGCATCCAATTCTGGGCTCCACAATTCAAGAAGGATGTCAAGAAGCTTGAGAGAGTCCAGAGGAGAGCCACGCACATGATCAGAGGGCAAGAGAATAGGCCTTATGAAGAGAGACTGAGAGCCATGGGATTCTTCAGCCTGGAAAAGGACAGGCTCAGTGGGGACCTGCCTATAAGTACGTAAGGGGTGTGCATCAGGATCTGGGGGAATGTCTGTTCACCAGAGCGCCCCAAGGAAAAACAAGGACCAATGGTCATAAACTCCTCCAAGACCATTTTAGGCTGGACATAAGGAAAAATGTATTTACTGTCTGAGCCCCCAAGGCCTGGAATAGACTCCCTCCAGAAGTGGTGCAAGCACCTAGTCTGGACTCATTCAAGAAGCATTTGGATGCTTACTTTGCTGGGATCCTTTGACCCTACCTGACTTCCTGCCCCTGGGGAAGAGGACTGGACTTGATGATCTTTGAGGTTCCTTCCAGCCATAATGTCTACGTCTGTGAAATTTATCTGGAGACATAAATGGGGAGTGGAACCACTTGCCCTTTATGTATATACTGTGTTTTCACTTAAGATTAGTTTCATGGCTGGAGCAAAAATCTGGTGCTTCATCTTTGGCTTGTAGCACATTCCTCCATCTAATATTTATATCATTTATAGGGAAAATCAGAGTTTATTTGACATCACAAGAATAGTGAGCTGCCACCTGTTGATGTTGAATTGGTTTCTGTGTATTCATAGTTTTTTTTATCTGATTAGTTAATATCTTTTATGTGTACCTGTGTCTAAATTCAGTCTGTAAGATGCTCTTTCTTTTCTGAAGGATTATTTTGAAATCAAAACATTTTTTTGTTTTTACCTTTCCCTCTACCCCTTCCCAGCATGCCCACCCGAATTCCACCCCCACCCCCTTCCACAAAAGAAAACACCTTTAACTTAAAGCACAAAAGTATTAGGAATGCTTTTCGTTTTCCCAGCCCTCAAGTAATCCTTGCTAAAGTGCCCTTCCACTCCCCATCCTCCCTCTACCCCCATCTCTAAAATGTGAAGATGCACCCCTGCCACCAGTAAAGTTAGTAGTTAAACTGACTTCCTGGTGTGATGAACTCCTGGGAAGTCCTCTGATTGCTATTTTGGGTGAAATTGTGGTGTTATTTTATGATGTTAAAGGATAAGCTCCAGGGAGGGAGGAAGCCACAAAGCAGGCCAGTCCCTCCCCTAGAGCATATTCCATCTCAAATTGCACTTACATTTCCCTTTCTCCCTCTCTCCCACCATGGGTTTTTTTTTCCCCCTCTTCCCTCACTTTCCCTCCCTTTAAAAGTCCAAACCTCAGATGTTTCTCTACTCAAATTACTTCAAGTAAGGTTCCAAACATAATCTGTCTCTGCAGGATTTACTTATATTTAACAAGTCCATTCCTACTATTCATTTTCACACACATCTTCTTGGAGATCAGTAGGTTTTAAACTCTCCATTTCAGCTTTCCTGTCTTTATCCTTCAAGGTCTTCTTTCTACATTCTTTTTTTCTTGATCATTTGCTGCTCCATGTTTGTGGTCTGTGTTTCAGCATCAGTGTCTGCTTGTGCTTCAAAGTTGTATTCTAGAAATTTTAACCTGCTGAGAACTCTAACTCCTTCTGCCTTATCTTTAATGGTATACTAGTGTCCTACCTCAGCACATAAAAGCTTAACGGGATAGCCCATCTTTACTTTATCTCTGCCTTTCCAGACAGGTTGGAATCTCTTTCAATTCTTGTCTTTCCTTTAGAGTGCAGTATGATATATCTCTGCACTTTGTATCCAATTTAACTGGAGAGGGCTATCTAGATCTTCTTATGATCTGTTCTTTTTGTGCACAGTAACACATCTTAAAATTATATGTCTAGGTCTGTTTGTGTGGGGAGGTGCAGAGAGAGATCTGTGCGCTCCATCTATGAATATCAGTCTGTCTGTCTGGTTCTGAGGAGGCTTGGAGTGCTTCTTGCAAGAATGTAGCGAGATCCTCTTCCTCTGCCCCGTCCGGGACATTCTTGATTCTAATATTCTTCCTTCACAGATGATTTTCCTTATTTTCCAACTTTTCTGAGAGCTCCTTTTCCTTTTTTTTCCCCTATCAGATTAATTTTGCTTTAGAGTTCTATATTAGCGTGAAAGTTTTATCCACATTTTTCTCAATATCTAATTTTCTCAAGCTTTAACTTCTATAAAGGGTTTAAGAGACTGGAATTCTGATATGAACTCACTGTTTAAACGTGTCTGCTGTACTATCAGCTGCTTTGGTCTTCTGCTTTTTGGCCTTGCTTGATCTCTAGTTCTGGGAGCCATTTTTAAGTCCTCAAGGGTTGCCCATTGTTTTGTAGTTTCTTCTTCTTGTGAGTTTCTTTGGAGAAGATAGCTTCTCATGTCAGTCTTCTTATTTGCAGCTGTCCTCTAACATTTAGGGTAAAATGTTTCTGAAGTTCAAAAAGGGGTAGGGAGAGGCCATGCTTTTGAATTATGCCAGATTCCCCCTAGAGCTCTGGCTCTAAGCAGCCATTTTCCTCAGTGACATCACATCACCCCCTCTGCTAACTTTTAAATCCAGATTAGATATTTTTCTAAAAGATGTGCTGTCATTGAAACAAGAACAAATTCAGGGAACTCATATGGCTTCTGTTATACAGGAGGTCAGGGTAGATGATAGTATGTAGGAATTGGCTGTGGTAATTTCAAAGTCATTGGCTATCCCCTTTGAGAGCCCTTGGAGGTCGGGTGAGGTCCTGCGTGCCTGAAAAAGGGCAAATGTAGTGCAAATCTTTAAGAAAGGGAAAAAAAGAGGGTCTGGGGAATTACAGATCAATCAACCCAACCTTTATGCCTGGAAAGATCATGGAGTAGGTCTCTTAAGGAATCTATCATGAAAAGCCTAGAGAAGAACAAGGTGATCAGGAACAGTCGGCATAGATCACCAAGAACAAGTCATGCCTGACCAACTTGATTTCCTTTCGTAGTAAGGTGCAAGTGGAATAGCTTCTGCTTCTCTGTAGCACACAGCATACCAGAAAGGGAGCAGAGAACACAGTGGCAGATAGGGCAGGAAGTACAGGGCAGGAAGTACAGGACAGGGAGCAGAAAACAACAGTAGATCAGGCAGGGAAATGGGATTGGTGTGGCGCTTGGAAGGCTGTGACATGCCTGCCAAAAAAGTTGCACCCCCAGCCCGGTTTGGATGATGGGATTTAGCAAACTTGCAGATGACATCAAGATTTATGGAGTTGCAGACACTGGACAATAAGGCTAAGATCCAGAATGTCCTGAATAAACTGGAGAAGTTGTCCAAAAATCAGGGAGATGAAATTCAGCAAGGACCAGTGCAAAACTGTACTTGTGCTGGAATAATTGCATGCAGAAATTCAGACTGGGGAATGATTGGCTAGGTTGTTAATACTGCAGAGAGGAACCTAGGGGTTATAGTGGACAACAAGGTGTGAATATCAGCCAACAGCATACTAGATGTATTAACAGGAGTGTCTTTTGCAAATCAAAGGCAAATGATTCTTCCATTGTATACAGCACAGGTGAGACCTCATCTGGACTACTTGGAATACTGTGTCCAGTTTTGGGTCCCACACTTCAAAAAAGATATAGACAGCTTGGAAAGGGTCCATCAGAGTGGCAAAATGATTAGAGGCCTGGGAAGCATGAATTGAGGAAAGACTGAAAGAACTGGGGTTATTTATTCTTGGGAAGAAAAAACAGGTGGGATTTGACAACAGCCTTCAAATACCTGAACAGTGATTGTACAGGGGATAGAGATTTTTTTTCCTGTGGCCACAAGAGACGCAACTATGACCAATGGCTTCAAACTGCAACAGAGGAAATTTAAGTAAAAAATTAGGAAGGATTTTCTGACTATGAGCATGGTCAAGCGATGGCAAGAACAGCGTAATTACAGCAGTTGTGGAATTTTGATCCCTGGAAATTGTCAAGAGCAGATTAGACAGACACTTGACTGGGATGGTTCAGTCAAGGATGTTCCTACCTTGAGCAGGGAGTTGGACTAGATGACCTTGTGAGGTCCCTTTCAGCCCTACTTTTCTATTAATCTACTAGTGATATTTCTTATCTCCCTCTAAAGGATTGATCCACAAAGAGGATGACAACTTAGGACTATTATCAGTTACTTCAGTGCTGCCCAACTAGCAGCCTCTGGCCCCTGAGGGTTTAACCCAGGGGCAGGCAATTGTTTGGGCCTGTGGGCCACATAGGCAGTTTTAGGGAGTTGTTGTGCACTGGTCAGCAACACTCCCCCTCCCTGCAACAGTCCGCAGTCTGCACACGCTGCAGCTCCTCCCTGCCACTGCCACCAGCACCCAACAGCAGCTAAGCACACAACCCCAGCTGTGGCTTGTCCTGCACCCTTTCTGGACACACCCCAGCCAGAGCAGACCAGCTCCAGACCAGCAAAGACCCACATACATAGCCCTGACACCGGCCCGCCCCACACCTGCTCCAGACTAGCCTGCCCATGATCAGCAGCAGCAGCAGCTAGGCAGAAGTTGCTGCTGGGCACAGGGGAAAAGTGGCCACCTTCCCCTTACTGCTGCCAGGCCCTTCTTACAGCCGCCACCAGCCCATGGCTGGGCTGCCCTGCAGCTCCTCTCCACTGCCAATGCTGCCCGGCTGGGCGGCCCAGTGGTGGCACTAGTGGTGGTGACGGTAGTGGAGCACAGCTGCAGGGCAGCGCTGGCACAGGCTCTGGCCGGTTCCAGCAAGAAGGGCCTGGGGGCAATGAGGGAGAGGTGGCTGCTTTCCCTCTGTGCCCAGCAGCAGCTTCTGCCCAGCTGCCACTGTCACCACTGCCATTCATCATGGCTGGATGGGTCCAGAGTGGGCATGGGGTGGCTGTGCATGTGGGTCCCAGCTCGTCCAGAGCTGGTCTGCTCTGGTTGGGGCAGGTCCAGAGCAGGCGAGGAGTGAGCTGGGCCAGGTCTGGGGCTGTGCATGTGGGTCCCCACCAGTCTCAATGGGGCCAGGGCTGACAGCAACAGCTGGAAGGAGTCACCGCCACTTGGGTTGCCTAGAAATGGAGTCCAGCTGTGGAACCACCCCAGCCCTGCTGCATGCCCAGGGGTGGTGGGATGTGACACAGGCCAGATGGCATCTGGGCCAGGCAGGACCAAGGGACCTGCTGCCGGTTGGACAAAGTCCCTCCACAGGCTGGATCCAGCACGTGTGCCATATTTTGTCCACTCCCAGGTTAACTTGTGGTCTCTGAGCTCAAGGCACCCCTTGAAAAATGCTAGCTTTTGGCTTCCACACTTTTCTTGACTATAGAAAAACAATAGGGCAATTCTGTTACAAACTCTCAGAAAGATAACGCTCAATTACTCTCACAACAGGTCAGAATGCTCTTGGTACTCTGGGTTCCTAATTGAAATCTCTGGGTTTATTCTGTGAATCATGTAAGCATTTGCACATCTAAAAGTGCTAATATTAAGTTGGTACCTCATAGCAGACTTACGAGGATCTCTCAGCACCGTGGTTGAGAATAACTGGCTTAACTGAACTAGATTACCTAACTACTGTATTTACTTGCATACCACACTCACCTTTTTTACTTTCCCCAGAATTAGCCTTGCAAAATTGAACTGTAGGTCTTAAGCAGGGAAGGTGATTTTTCTGCCCAGAATAAAAGCACAAAGACATTGTAGAATGACTGGTGCTTCTTTTCCTTTTCTTCCCTCCAGTAGCTGCATGGACGGAGGGACAGATTTGACGGTACACAGATTTGACAGGATGTGACGGTACCCACATCCTGTTACATCTTTGATTCCAGCTCCACCCAAAGTTTAAAAGCACCTGAACAGCAGCCATAGTGGCATTTCTATTCATGCAGTGCTGATGGAGTCAATTGATTTTACAGGTTATTAGAATCTACCTGAACCCGGCTCAATGAAGCCACAAATCTGGGGAAATCTTTTTTTTTCTTCATTCTGCCTTCCCAAAAACAAGGGGCATGTCTTACTTGGGGCTCTGTGGCATACAAGAAAAGAGGTAGGTTGTAGAATCTGTCACTGGAGTTCTTTAAAGCAGGTTAGACAAATACTTTAATGATATGGTTCAAATAGTAATGAATTTGCCATGTTCAGGGGTTTGGATTTGATGACCTCTTGATGTCCCTTCCAGCCCTGTTTTTTCTGTGATTCTGTTATCCTATTTAAATGCTAAGAAACAACAGAAATGGAAAGAGGACTTGGCCCCTTATGACTAAAGCTTGTGTCCTTTTGTTCCAGTCTTTGTTGAAAACTCTGACTCAGACAAAAAGTTTCAACTGTGACTTAATGTTGAAGAAGCTCATTAAAATGCTGAAGGTACATCAAAGACAAGCAACCCAATAATTCTGCAGTTAACCAATATTATATATTGTAATGGGTCGGGTTATTGTTATGTGTGATTACATGTAATATGCAAAGTCGGAAATCTGTTCACGTTTATTGGTCTCTGAATGACATAAACAGTTCAATCAGACAATACTTACAGCTTTTTTAACCTAGATTAAGTAGTGGTAAAGCATAGGTTATCAACTGCTTGTTTCATATATTACCACTAATTTTGTTGCTGTTCTTTTGAATTAGGCATGTGCAATTTAGCTGTGTTACATAAAGGGTATTACAGAGAACTGACTCATTTGACCATATCAACCTCTCCTGGCCTTGGCTTACTAAAATACAACTCTCATTAATGTTCAAGTATGAACAAGTCTCAAAAGGCTGCATTCATAAAGAGAAGTCAGACAGTGCAGCAACTAGGCCTGTTAACACCTAACTTCAGGTATCCTGCTGAATACTGCCCAGCTGAAGCACCCAAGCCCCTACATAATGCATGGAGGAGTTAAAAATAGGATTCACAGAAGCCAGAACACTGAGCAAAAATGCTTAATCTAGTAGTTTTCAATGACTATGAAATGCCAAGAAGAGGGGGAGTCTATTGCACACTTAAGGGAATGTGATGCCTCTACCCACTCAGGATTTGAAGCTGTGAATCCTCTCCTGGAAACAGGCGTTCTGAGCTAGATAAGTTCCCTCTTATACCCAATATCCCCTTGACCAAGACTTCTGAGAGGCAGGAAGTGTAAGTTCAAGTGTATTTGGTATGTTTCAAAAGAGGGGGTTTCAATTCTGATATCTCACCTCCCAGGAGAGAATGATAACCAACATGTTCTGGGCTGAAACTGTCAAACCTGGTATAAATACATAACTATTAATTAGGTCAGAAAGAGTAAAAGTGACTGGTTAGCACACTCAACTAGGAGACCCAGGTACTAGTTTAAAAAAAACCCAAAACATTTAATGATATACCTAATCAACTAAAAGGTACAGAGTCGTAAAGAAGTAGAGCTGGAAGGGACCCCCAGAGGTCATCTAGTCCGACCCCCTGCTCGAGGCAAGATCATTCCTATCAAAACCATCCCATACAACCATAATCTGAACTCTACATAAGACTCTCCTCACCTCTGACACACCATAGACCTAACAACTAACCTGCCACTGCTTAAGCAGAACCACAACAGCTGATGTCCTTTTATAAAATGTCAATATATGCTCAAGAGGTCCTGGGTAGAGGGCCAGGCCCCCCTGCTACAGAGGAAGGCAAAAACTCCCAGTCCACACCAGTCTGACCATGGGGTAAAATTCCTTCTTGACCCCAAATATGATGATCGATCTTATCCTGAGTGGAGGGGCAAGACCGCTAGAGGGCTCCGTTCCTAGCAGGAACATCAGCATACCCCAGTTAAAGTCCTCAGCCTTAGCTGCAGCCAGCACCCAATGCCACTGGGAAGGCTTAAAAACACCCTGATGCATATACCTAGGAACCTACTGAAATCGTGATTTTGCAATTTTTATGGAAACAGCAATTTTGGGCAGGCTCTGCAAAAAAGCATGGGCTCTATGCTTTTAGTGGGATCCCTGGGAAAAAAAAAACTTAGTGAAAATACAATGCTGGCTTTCTTTGGGGAGCCAGCAGCACTTGTGGCTCCCAGCTGTACAGTGTGCTGGGGGGAGGGAGGCTGTTGGCATGGCAAGATGGCTGCAGCCCTGCCCCTCACTGCTGATTGGCTGCGAGGGCTGTCTGTCATATGGCAGTACCCCTTGCCACTGATGTTGTGAGGGGTGGGGCCATATGACAGCTAGCCACCAGGGCCCCTCAACTAATCAGAGGAGTTGGGGGCACTGCTCCACCCATAAAAATGGCTGCCAGTCCTGCAGTCTGCCTGCAAAATCAGCTGGCAGCTGCCTTGAGTTTGGTAGATCCCTACTTATAGCAAAAGAAAAGTGGGGGTGGGACTGGGAGCAACCAGGAAAGTCCAGAAACATGGGAAATATCCATGGTAGAAAATAGGCATAGCTACATTTAGATCATCCCGGACAAGCGACTGTCCAACCTTTTCTTGAGCACCTCCAATGATGGAAAGTCTAACTTCCCAAGGCAATCTCTTCCACTATCTCACTATTCTAGCAGTGAAGTTTTTTCTGGATATCCATCTAAACTTACTTTGCTGCATCTTCAAGCCACATTGGTCTGTGTCCTCTCTGCAGCAAGAAAAAACAGTTGCTTTCCCTCTTGTTTATGGCAACCCTTTAAGTATTTGATGACTGCTATCATGTCCCCTCTTAAGCTAAACATGCCTAGCTCCTTCAGCCTCTGATGTGCTTTCCAGATCAAGTTTACTGCCCACCTCTAGGCCCCCTCTAACTTATCCACATTTATTTAAAACATGGAGCCCAAATTTGCATGCAGTACTCCAGATGAGACCTAACCAGTCCTGAGTAGAAAGGCACTATCACCTCCTGTGTATAGCACCTAATGTTTCTATTGATGCAGTCCAAAACCGCATTAATCTTTTGGGCAGCTGCATCATGCTGCAACCTCATATTAAGCCTGTGATCTACCAAGACTCCCAAGTCCTTTTCCATAGAGCTGCCATCCAGCTAGGTGTTCCCCGTTTTGTATGTATTTTTCAATATTCCTCCCACGGTGTAGCGCCTTGCATCTGTCCACATTGAACTTCATCCTGTTAGCTCTAGCTCAACTTTCCAATCTGCTGTGACCCTTCTGAATTGCACTTGCATCCTCCAGTGTGTTCACAATCCTTCCCAAGTTTGTGTTGTCCACAAGCTTGTTCAAAAAGGTTCCTGTGCCAGCATCCAAAGCATTAGTAAACACATTGAACAGCACTGAGACAAAATAGCTCCGCCCTCTATGATTCTATGAAAGATACAAAGAAAGGGTTGGAAGGGACCTCAGGAGGGACCATCCCCAACTAGATAATCCCAGCCAAACTAGATCATCATTCCAACCCCCAAGGGTTGGAAGGGGCCATCCCCAACTAGATCATCCCAGCCAAAGCTCTGTCTGGCTGGGTCTTAAAAACCTCCAAGGATGGAGATTCTACCACCTCTCCAGGTAGCCTGTTCCAGTGCTTTACTACCCTCCTAGTATGAAAATTCATCCTAATATTTAAACTAAATTTCCCTTGTTGCAACTTGAGACCATTGCTCCTTGTTCTGTCATCTGCCACCACTGAGAACAGTTCAGCTCCATCTTCTTTCAAACCCCGCCTCAGGTTGTTGAAGGCTCCTATTAAGTCCCCTCTCAGTCTCCTCTTCTCTAGACTAAATAAGCCCAGTTCCCTCAGTCTTTCTTCATAAGTCATGTCCCCCAGCCCTCTCATCATTTTTGTTGCCTTCTGCTGGACCCTCTCCAATTTGTCTGCATCTTTTCTGTAATGGGCGGGGGCGGGGCAAAACTGTGTTCAGCCTCACCAGTGCTGAGCAGAGGAGAATAATCACTTCCCTTGACCTGCTGGCAACACTCCTACCAATGCAGCCCAGTATGCCATTAGCCTTCTTTACAACAAGGGCACACTGCTGGCTCATTCAGCTTACTGTCCACTGTAACCCCAGGTCCTTTTCTGCAGAGCTGCTGCCCAGCCAGTCAGCCCCCAGCCTGTACTGGTGCATGAGACTGCTCTGTCCTAAGTGCAGGATTTTGCACTTGTCCTTGTTGAACCTCATGAGATTCATTTTGGCCCAATCTTCCAATTTGTCTAGGTCACTGTGAATCCTAGCCCTCCCTCCAGCATATCTACTACTCCCCCCAGCTTGGCGTTATCTGCAAACTTGCTGAGGGTGCACTCTATGCTATCTTCCAGGTCGTTAATGAAAACATTGAACAAAACCAGCCCCAGGACCAACCCCTGGGGCACTCCACTTGATACTGGCTGCCAACTAGACATCTTTGGTTAGGAGTTCCCCCTGGCTTGTTAACAGAGGACCCAAAGCTTCCTTGGTCCTTTTTTTCTGGCCAACATATTTTTATAGAACCTCTTCTTGTTGTCCTTAACCTCCATTTGCCAGGTATAGCTTGATTTTTATCTTTGCCTTCCTGATTTTGTCCCTTCAGATTCTTGCTATTTCCTGGTACGTGTCTTTGGTGACCTGCCCATTCTTCCATTGCCTGTATGCTTTCCTTTTGCATTTCTGGCATTTTAGAAGCTCCTTCTGCAGCAGCCACATTGGTCTCTTGCTATTCTTTTTGTGCTTCCATTGTATTGGGACAGTTTCTTGTTGAGCTTCCAATATTGTGCCTCTTAGAAGCTCCTAGCCTCCCAGCATCTTTATCCTTTAATCTATCCTGTTAAGGCATGGTGTCATGGAAGGATAAATTGAAGGATGAATCAGATGAAATCCACCATTTTGAAATCTAGTGTCCTAATTGTGTTGGTGTCATGCTTTCCCTGTCTCAGGAGCTGGAATTCTATCATTTTGTGATCACTCCCTCGAAGTTACACATTGCTTTCACATCTCCACCAGTTCCCTGTTGGTGAGGACAAGCTCCAAGATAGATGATCTCTTAGTTGTATCTGAACTTTCTGAAAGAGAAAGTTGTCTTCCACACAAGTTGGGAACCAGCATGACCTTTTATGTTTGTCTTCATTTTTCTTCCAGCAGATGTCCATAAAATTGAAATCTTCCTTCCTACCATCTTATAGCTTTTGGATAGATTTGTCACCTACTTGAAAAGAGCCTCGTCCATCTCCTTTTCCTGATTAGGTAGCCTATAATAAATCCCCACCATTATAACAGTGCTATGTCTTTCACCTTTCATTTTCACCCACATGCATTCTGCTTTGCCATCTTCCTCCTCCTGAAACAGGGAACAAGTGTATGCATTTTTGACATACAAGGTAACACTATTACTTTTTCTTCCAACCCTGTCTTTCCAAAAGAAAGTGTAACTCTCCATGTTGATATTCCAGTCATAAGAGCTGTCTCACCAGGTGATGCCAATCAGATCATGGTTCTTTTCACAGGTTGCAGCTTCCAGCTCGTCTTATTTATTCCCTATACTTCTCACATTTGTATATGTGCATCAGACATATTTTGCATTTTAACATCCTTGCTTCCTTTATGTGTCACTTGTTGCAGTCCTGTAGCTCTCTGGCCCTCTCCCAGAGTCGAGATGCTTTTTCAAGTCCTTTTCCTTTCTGGACTGCGTGCTCTGTTGCTGTAGGGTTTTGATTCCTATCCCCAGTGAAACCTAGTTTAAAGCCTTACTAGGTTGGACAGATGACACCCAAAGATGCTCTTCCCTATTCTTGTCAGATGGATCCCATCTCTTGATAGCAGCCCTCCTCCCAACAACATCCACTCATTGTTGAAGAAGTTGAAGGCTTTGCGTTTGACATCACTGTCTGAGCTACAGGTTCACTTCTAGGATATAACAGTCTCTGCCTGGACCCCTCCTTTGTGGGATGAATTGATGAGAACACTGTTGTGTTCCAAACTCCTTAACCCTCCTACCAAAAACAGCCTCATCGTCACCTCTGATCTGGTCGCTATCACTGGTGCCTACATGGACAAGCAGGAAGGAGCAGTGATCTGAAGGATGGATGAGCTTTGGTAGACTCTCTGTGATGTCCTGAATTCAGGCTGAGGCAGGCAGCACACCTCCCAGGCCCCCACACTGAATGACAAATTGGTGCCTCTGTCCCTTCCAGAAGGGAGTCACCAGCCACCACCACTCTTCTCTTCCTTCTTTCTGTAGGGGCCTGGAGCCCCTGTTCTTGGAACCTTGGACTTCCTGCACTCTAGGCTGCTGCCTCCTCGGCCTCATACCTGCAGATGTCTTCTTCTCTGCTTCTTTCTCTGGCTTCACCAGCGTGCTGACTTCAGTCTTTTCCTCTTCAATTTTGGGAGCCCTCCTTTTAGTCACATGCTGCCACTTGTCCTCATTACCCTTTGGCCCCTCCAACACCACTGTCTTAGCTGTACCTCATTTCAAAGTAATCTTCCTGGTCCTGGATGCAATGCAGCATGGATACCCGTGCTTCCAATCTCTAAATCTTCTCCTCCAGGACAGACACCAACTTAGACTTGGTGCAGATGAAGTGCTTCTGACCATCTGGAAGCAACACAAACATGGTACATCCCACACAGGTTACAGCAGCTGATCCTGACTCTATTTGTACCTTCTTTGCTCCCTAAAGTATACCTATATTGTAAGGATAAAACAAAAAATGGGAGGGGGAAAAGGGGAGAAAAAGACACCACAAGAATCTGCACACCAAGCACCCACACCAGAGCCCTTGGGCATGTGTGTGTGTGCATGTGTAGGAGCACACATGCACGTGCACAAACACATACACACAGTCTACTGCTCCCTGGCTCCCTCCTAAGTCCCTAGGCAAACTCCTTCTCTGCTTGCTGCTCTGTTTTCCATTCCCATAGTTTGCAGGGGGCTGCCTTTTTATAAAGCTGCCTATCCTAGCTCTACACCTCAATGACCTAAACCAGCCCCACCTGGAGCAAGCCCTATCACTCAGTCACTCCAGAAGGGAGAAGAGAAGAATAAAAGAAGGAAGTACACAGCAGGGAGTGGACCCCAAACACCCACCAAGCACTAGGCAAACACTCTAACAGCAGTCAGCCAGCCCAGATTATTGGCACAGAAAAAGTCCCATACCTGAGCTACTTACCTCAGAGCAACTGCTGTCTGCTTACTACTCAGCTTACATAAAGGCAAATTCTCCTTGAGCCTAAGTCACCGTCTACAGGAGTCCCATGTTCCTTTCTTCTCTTTCTTTCTGTCTCTGACAGTTCCTCTGTTTCTCTCAATATCAAGCTTTTGTGTTTCTTTATCTTTATATAATTCACCCCCTCTTTTTCCCCAAGACCTCTACATAATACGAATCTCACTATTTTCTAGTCTCTGTTTTAAAATTTTAAAATTATTCCCTATTTGTTCTTATAAACCTAGCACTTTCCCTCTATGCTCAAAAAATGTTTCTCAATTTTTCCACTTTGGAGACGGATCTTTTTTTCAGCAAGTTCCAAAAATTTCCACCAGTTTGCCAAGTAAACATCTTTTTGTCTGCCTGTGAACACTAACTAGATAGGGTAATTTTCCCATTACAAAAACTTTCCAAATTCTTTGAAATCAGTCACTGACTTTAGGAGTGTCACTTCCCTCTTCCAGGCTTTTGCTATTGTAATTCTTGCAAACACTAGAAGATGAATGATCAATAACTTGTGATTTACATCTTGCAGAGTTTTCAGTAAGGTTCAATAGGAATACTAAGGGATTATCTGATAGTTGGCATCCTGTTATTTCTCTCATGTCTTCAACCTTCTTTCAGAACATTTAATCTGCATCTTCCACATCCCAGAAATGTGCCTTAATCACTGGGCTATTGGCTTTATGGAGGGCATTGCTATTGTTATTGTTTCAGGCTCTCCAGTGAAGATGGGTGGGAGAAATGCCAAGTTTATGAAACCCCTGGGATTTATGCTCTGTGCTGCTTGGGAATGTTATAACTTAAGGCAACTTTGTACACACTGAGCAGTAGAAACATGAATGGAAGCAATATTTTGGATTTAGGAGCCTCCTTGTGAATAGACCCTTCTTGTTTTGTAGAAGTCACAAAGCATGAAATGTATTTGATGGCATAAAAGCTTGTTTTCTTGTGTCTTATGAAATGTACCCTTTTTTCATTAGGTAGTTATCTACGCGGAAAAAAAACCCCATTATGTACTTCAACATCAATTAAGTTACCCATTAAGTACTTCATAGGTTTACAGGGAAGGGAAAAAATGTTTTCCAAGTAAGCTTTTAGTGTTAGTAAAAAATAGTGAGTGCCTGAAATGAAAATCTTTGCTAGGGAAATGTCCCACAATGTTTTCCCAGCTTTTAGTGGGTTCATTTAATGTTTGCTGAAGTGACAAGCTAAAGGCTCTGGCTTGGAAAGAACTGTGCAAACTTTTCCCTAAATATCTGCCAGATATTTCCTTTCTCTCCCTTCCCCCTTTTTTGCTTAAAAGAAAACCTCTGAGATGGGCAGATGTCCACTGGGGGTCAACAGAGAAAGGCCAAGAACAGTGGTGCCCAATCTTCTGGCCCCAAGGGTGAGATGGATGGTGTGGGGTTGATCCATGGGCCGGATCCTGGTTGGGACTGGTGAGTGGGGTTGGCCTGATCTGGCCCTGTGCTGGCTTGATCCCATGTGCTCGGATCTACCTATATGCTGGCATGATCTGCAGCACGGGGCCACAGTATCTGACCCATGGGGCTCCCCATGGGCCTAGAAATTTGACAGCAAGGGAGTGGCAATTAAGACTGTCAAGTTTATGTTGCCACTGAATTTCCAGACCCTCAGAGATCTGGCTCACAGGCCAAACATCAAGCACCCTCAGCCAAGAAGATTTTTCTTATCTCTGCCATTTAAGTAAAAAAATTGTGACTTAAGTTAGTAGCTTAAGATTAAGACAAAAATGCTTTTCTATCAAAGAGCCAAGTCACTTCCCTTAGAAAGGAAAACGGAAAACAGGGGGGTGGCGAGCAGTGACTGTCCACAGGTGCAGCCAGCAGTGTCGGTGGCGCTTTTTGCAGGGGGCACACCGCCAAGCTCAGTAGGTGCATGTGCACTTGTGTGCACCCCCTACATCAATGAACCTGACTGGAGGATCTTTCCCATCTATTCAAGGTCAAACCCCAATCTGGATTGGCAAAGACTGTGGCATGAGGTATGCTCTTCTTTCTCGGATCATCTGAGCATATATTAACCCAATAACTTCTCAGCTTTTGCAGTAGCAGGGCAGCAGGGTTGCACTCATCTCCCCTACTTTCTAACCCAGGGCACGTTGGGTCTGTTTGTTTGCATGCAGTGCTTTGTGGCTATGGTGGAACGCTGGAGTAGATGGCTTTTTAGGACTCTGGATTGCCTGGGAAAGCAGGTTTTGATGGATGGCCAAAGAAGCCCTTTTCACTCATATATGATTGAGTTCCAGAAGCAGCTCTTCTGCTCTAACAAAGCAACCCAGCATTTGTGGGAACAGTTCCACCCAAAGGCTTGCCCTAGTTCACTTGGCACTTGGAGACAATCTGATTAGGGCTTGGCTTGGGCTGGTACACAGTGCTGTGACATACCAGAACTTCTTTCCAGTAGATTTTTGCTCCAGAATCATGTGTTTTGCTTTTTTAAAAAAACAGAGGAGGCCCAGATCTTCATTAGTATTTAGACACCTAACTATACCAGACTGTTGAGGATCTATTCTAGGCATCTAGGCTTCTGTATCTAAACTGTGAAGAAAAGCCTCCTAAACTTGACCCAAGGCTAATTTGTGCAGCAATCTCTGAGTCTGCATAGAACTTAAACTGAAAACAGACATGGAGGATTTCTCCTGGGTCAAAGCCTTTTATTCTAGGATCCTACAGAGTACCCACAAACTGCCTTGATCACATTGTACCCTTTTAAGTACCTGTGAAGTATCTGAATTAACCCTTTTCCTGGGACAAGTAGCTAGTTCAAGTTAATTACCATTCAAGCAGTGTGTGTAAATGACTGTCCCAAAGGACTGCCTGGTTTGATTCCTGGACAGTCAGCCCTGGAATAAACCTAACTGGGCATATTTACACAAAACGTTTACTGTGGAGTGAACTAATTAGCTCTGCAGTAAATGTCTCAGCATCTACACATGCGGTCCTATTAGGCCACAGGAAACTAATACACTCCACAGCAGGGAATTGAGAATTTCAGTGAAGGTAGCCAGCCGGTAAATAGTGGAGAGGCACCTGGGGAGTCAGATGTCATGCAGGTTATAATGTGTCATAAATCCAATGTCTGTATTTAGTCCATGATTTTTAGTATCCAGGAGGTTGATGAAGTGGAGTTCATAGGCTCATCTGCAGTGTCTTGTAAGTCCTCTTTGAAGATTAGAACTGAGAGATTGGGGAGAGAGTGGTTTTCTTGTGAGCAATGTGCCCCCACTGGTAGTTGGGTATTCCTGTCTTTGATACATTTCTGGTGTGCATTCATTCTGGTGTGCAGTTGTTGTTTGGTTTCTCCTGTGTATTTTCCATCAGGGCATTTGGTGCATTGGATGAGATATATTACATTTCTGGAGGTGCAGCTGTGACATCCAGGAACGGTGATAGCTCTGTTGTGGGGTGTAGTAATTGTGGGGGTGGTGGAGATGTGTTGGCAGGCTTTACATTTCTTGCCATGGCACAGTCGGGATCCATTTGGTGTGTTTTTGGCTGTAGAAAGTTTGCTACTGGTGATGAGGTTAGTGAAGTTCTGTGCTTGTTTGAAGGCTAGGATGGGTGGTTCTGGGAAGATCTCTTTAAGAATTGGGTCTCCTTCTAGTATGGGTTGCAATTGTTTGAGGATTTTCCTTATAGGTTCCAGGGTGGGGCGACAGGTTATAACCAGCGACGTGCAATTCATGGGGGTTTTCCTTCTGCTCTGCAGCAATTCTTCACCTGGTATCCAGGTGGCTCTTTCAAGAGCGCAATCTTTCTCTCTGGAGGAGTGTCCTTGTTGAGTGAACGCCATTTTGAGATTTGTGAGGTGATGATCACAGGTGTTCTCAGTGCAAATTCAGTGGTATCTGAAGGGTTGGCTGTATATTACAGCTTTCTTGGAGTGTTTAGGGTGATTGCTGGTTCTGTACAGATATGTATGTTGGTCCATGGGTTTCTTGTATATCGTGGTCTGTATTTGGATAGTGATCATCATGTCTAAAATGGAGATGTTAGTGCTGGAGTATTCAAGAGATAGTGTGATGGAGGGGGGATGATTGCTGAATTTCTGGTGGAACTTATTTTGTGGACGGAACTTGGAATAGTTATGATGTCGTTTTGCTTCCTGATTGGCCCCTTGTTATAAAGTGCTGTCCTCCTTTGAATAAAGTTAGCTTGTTTTTCACTGATTTCTTTGTCAGATGTGCTCAGACAAGAAGTAGAAGAGACCTTTCCTAGCAACCAGCAATACAAACTCACCCTTGGTTTCAAATTCTCTTGAATTCTTCCCCAGCCCTCCTTCCCATACTCTTTCTGTTCATTCAGCATCACCAGTAACTAGAGATTTTAGCAGTTTCTAGTTGCTCAATAACTGGGTAATGGTACAGAGCCAAATCCTGTTAACAGAGATGTGTTGGCTCTGCTAGTTAACAGAAGTAAGAGTCACAAGCAGTCTTGTTGGGAAAGGCAGTAGTTGATACTGTGACTATACATTTTTGTTAGGAAGGTGTATTTGTGTTTACCTGTAGGTCAAATGGGCCAGTCTATAGGATGTAATCCAGGCAATCTGACACTTGAACAAAACAGCAGTAAACATGCCTTAGTGCTCTTGGGCTTGCTTTATGAAAAGAACTAACATACAGTTTGGTACCAGGAAACTTAGCCAAATTGACCAAAGTTGTGTTAAACCAAGTGATTTTCTATGACAAGCAATACACACCTCGCTACTAAGCTATTAAGAGATGATCAATTTTGTCTCAAAGGTGAACTATTTCATTTTGATTTTCTCATATGTAGGGGGTTATAAAAAAGTTCCAGAGCTTGTTGCTCAGACTTAATGTGCCTTGCTGATCATTCAAAATCACAAAACCAATACGTAACAGTCACACCCTGAGCCACGCCACACCATATCATCAAATGCTAGGTAGAAGCTAATGTACATGGCAACTCTTATTCTTAATGTTATTAAATCCTTTTTTTAACTGAAAGAAAATTCTTCAGGGCCCCAAATGAACCTTTTTAAACTCTCCTAAAAATGTGCTGAATTATTCTACTATTCCTTTTCACAATTATACTGTATCAGGAAATCTTGAAGACTGTCATAATAAAACTGATGACTACTTTTGCTGTTCAGGGGTTTCAGAAATGTCCAGTTGTATGCTAGCTCAAATTGTGTTTATGTATTTGTTGGTTTCCAATACTGGTTTGGTGAGATGTTTCTTCCCTGAGAAATGTGCTGTTGGCGAGTCCTAGAGGTATAAAATTATTTCACAATGGAGTCTTCTGGGACAGCCCTGTCTCCATCCACAAAGGCCAGGAAGCCCAGCTGGTTACAAGGATAAGTTCAGAGAACTTCAGCCATATTTCTGTAGCTAGCTCATGAAATATCTGGCCTCTTGCCCTCTGTGCCATAAGCCTTTTAGATTGATGAAAGAGCAATGTAAAACATAAATAATAAAAACAATCCAGGAAGTGGCAGAGGAAACTCTTTTGTTTCAATAGGAAAGGGAGGAAAGCTGACCTCAGCTAACCCACCAGCACATTTAGTTCTGGCTGTACTTTTTTAATCTCACATCGCTTATCTTTTGTTTTCTCTATTTTCCCTTTTTGTTGGATGAGGAATGAAAACACCACAAAGATACTAAAATGGACCAAGGGCAAATATTTGGCAGGTGCCTTCTCTAACTGGGAAGTCCCTGATTGCTGCTTTTTTCTTCAAAGGTGAATACAGACCCCCACGGCAGCCTTCTTTGGGCGACTGACAGATGAGATGGACAGTGTGCAAGTAAGCACCAACAAATATTCCTGGTTGAAAACCTTGATGTGATTTGCAAATAATGGAGCTAGAACTTACTAATGAAGCATCAGTTTCAAATCTGCAGACTGCACTGTAAATCCAAGAACAAACCAGCAAAAAAACCTATGTTTTGTTTAATTACAAAGTCAGGAAAACCTGCCATATTTCAGCAACTATTTCAACACCACAGCAATGCATAGTTAGACTCTGGAGAAAGCTCTATATTAATTCCTGGCTAAAGACAAATTATTTGCTTTGCTGTGCCTTCCTTCCAGAGACATCACAAGATTTTTTAATGACTAGCCTATGTAAAGCTGAATCAATTTCTACTTGGGACAAGCAGCCATACTAGTAGAGGATGAAACTATATCCAGTTATGTTGTTAATAAGCATCAGTTGGATTTGAAACAAGAGTGAGGGAACATGATATTCAATATACTTCTATGCATCTCCTTTCTAAAATATGGCATCAGTGGGTGCATATACACATTCATTAAAGTGCCGTAGTTGCTGCGCATTAAGTTTAGTACTTGTATAACCAAGTACTAAATCAATGCATAGTAACTGGCATTACTGCACAGCAGTGCTGGTGCATGCCTTTTTAGTGACGCTACTGCACACAGTAGCCTAATAATTTGGCACAGTAGTGTATTAGCACTGTTTCTGCTGTGATGCACTACTGTGCCATATTATTAGGCTACTGCACAGCTAGCATCTTGTGTAGATGTGTCCACTGTGTCATAACTTCATCCTGCAACCGCTTTGGTTCATATTTACTGTAAGCAATTTCTGTCTTTTAAATGCACTCTTATAAAAGAAAACTAATTGCCTTGGCATTATGAAGAGTGTGGACATGCAAACAAGTTACTGTGCAGAAAGCTAGGTTGGGATCTAACAGCACATCAGCTACCTCACGGTAACTGCCTCTTTCAATGCTCTTGCACAGTGGCAGAGTGGCTCATCCTGCCTTCACTGAGTCGAACGCCTGATGGATTTAAAAGAGCGAGAGTCTGAAACGCATCACTTTTTTAACCATGTGGCAGTTATATGGACGGTAACTGAATTCAGTACGAAAGGCAGGAGATTCTCCCAGCAGTGACCTCCTCAATTAAGAAGTAAGACCCAGATTTTTCAAAGGTTTTGGGGGTTTGAAATGCTGAATGGAGCAGTGTCACAACACCTTAAATAGATGGATCCAAGGGGAAGAGGGGTTTGCCATCTTAGAACCAGAAAAAAACCAAATCATATACTAAAAATCAAACATCTACTATAACATATTTTATTTCAAAAAATATTTTTGGCCTCATTTACGTGTGTTTGTGTAGTGTATATAGAGGCAATCACAAAATAGCTCAAACTAAAGTCTTACTCTCGTATATTGTTTGTGGGGGTGTGGCTTGGGGGGGCTGGATGTGTGTGTGGTGGGGTGTGGAGGTGTGTGCGCCATGTGGAAGGGGAGGGGGGTGGGGGCATGTGGGGGGTATGGGTATGTAGGCAGGATGTGGGTGGATGTGATGTTTGTGGGGGGTGTGATTGTGTGTGGGGCAGGTTGTGGTTGTGGGGTTTGTGGGGACGGATGTGTGGGTATGGAGGGATGTGCGTGGGACACACACACATACTTGTGTGTCCCAGGGTAACAGCTCTCCCCATGTACAGGGCAGGCCAGATCGGGCCCTCCATAGGCCCGATCCAGCCCAGGGGTTGTATTTTGCCCACCCCTGATCTAAATGATACTCCTCGGCTGTCAACTGCCAAAATTTGTGTAAATGCAAAGTTCAGCATAGAAACAGTTAAGAGCAATAGTGAGCAATAGTATGCTAATGCTGAAGTAGGTTTCAATAATCTAAGAAGTTAATAAGAGACCACTTGTCATTTTCCCTTGATGAGATGTTCAGCTCCCAAGATGCACATTCCACATCCCCTGAAGCAGTTGTTTTTAGAGCTGAAAAAATTCAGGCTCGCTGAAATCAATTACATCAAGTTGTAATAAACTTCCTGATAACGAATGTTAATCAATTAACTGTTTTAGTTCTGCCACAGGGTCTCAGCAGGTATTTTTTTATTATTATTATTTTAAAAAGCCACTACAAAATCAGGAGATACAGTCATAGCAAAGCACATTAAATCAAGATGAAAGATGGACTAAGACAATCGATCCGTAATTTAACAGAATGATTAACTGTCCAAGATACAGCTAAGCCTGTATGCAGACAACACAGTAACATTTTATAACAATGGAACTCTGGCTTTGAATTGCAACACATGCGACAGATCACACTGTTGTTGGGGAAGTACTATTTGGAACTAAAGAATTCAGGTTTTTTTCCCCCAGAAACTCCTCTATTTTCAGGGTGCTTTTACTCTGAAGTTTTAGACTTCAGCAAATGTTCATGTGAAAATCTCACTGTAGGGACTGATTATTAATTGCTTTTCTTTTTCCAAAAAAACCCACCCCAAAACATTTTAAATACCTCTGGCTCGCTTTTAATTGATAATTAAGTACAAAAATTGGAAAGGGTACACGCTGTGAATTCACAGCTAACTTTAATTTTCAAAATCACATTTTATGAGGAATGAATCTGCATGAGGAACTAATGAGTTTTGCCATTTTGGAAAAAGGTGGAGGAAAAAAAACACAGTTCTAGTTTGTCTCATTTTTTCAATCTATTTTTGTTTCTGATGTGCTGAAACCTTGCAGTATTATGCCCCCTCTGCTGTGCTTCTGTAGTCTTCAGAAATGACCTGGTGAACTTGAGAGCAATTTACAGCTACGAAGAAGTGATAGACTTGTGTAAGACAAAATCTTTAATTCAGTCTTACACAATAGCATATTAGTGGCTGTGAAGCCATAATGCTCTCTGTGGACTTACTAACATTAGACATTTTTCCATAAAAAGGTTCCACCTTTACTTTTGTAAAAGCAGCTTTGGCTACTGGAAGTGCTGATGTAGCTTGGCTGTCAGAAGTTTAACAAATGTATAGTCAAAATATACTCAGAACTGGTCTAGCTGCTATAGGGAGTGTTAATACGAGACATGTTAATATGCATTAGCCTAATTTAATGCGCATTATGGGCACATGTCTACATGTGGGCACTCTTAATGCACATTAGAAATGGTGAAATTTGGCTAATTGCACCTAAATTTCATACCTGCAAATGCAGGTATCAAATTTAGGCACAATAAGTTAAAATGCATTAACACACATGTAGATGCAACCTGGCACTAACTTTAGTGCCAGGTCTGCCCAGCCACTAGGGGCACATGACAGGGCTTCAGGGATTTAGGATTAATTTTAGTGCTAAGTGCACTAACTTTCGTCCCAAGTCCCTGCACGTGCAGAAACCTGCCAAAAATTGTTTAATGCACATGAAATTTAGTGGTGCTTAAATGCACTTGTAGATACATCCATAGTGTCTAGTTGCACATTAACATCAGTGAGTATCTTTTTTGATTTGGACCCCAAAATGCCAGCAGACTCTCTATGCCAGGGCTCCCAACATTGCTACTACTTGTCAAGCTAGGGGACTGGCTTCAGTGGCATGGAATGTCTCTTCCAATTTTTATATCGGTAATCCCAGATTTAATATAAGGAACATTTAGTTCAAATGAAACCTGTTTTATGAGTGAAGATAATTCATTTTACTCACTATGAAACTTAATTACAGCATTTTTATTATTGAACCATCACAGTTCTGTGCCCAAATTGTTTACTGTTTATCAAAAAATGATGAACCTCTTAAGTGAGGTGCTATTGGGAATGGTGAAGTAGGAATAATGAAAACAGTGCATACATATTTTAAATTATTTGGAATTTTTCAATTCAGTCTTCACAAACTCTTTGGAAAATAATTTAAAATCTTTCTAAACGTGTTTGACACACAGATTTTGTAAGGAGGGGGCAGGGGAATGAAATTCAGCTACACTTAAGAAAATATTAGCAAAGCCAGTGATGTGGATGCTCAGAAGCAAGGCTGCAAATCTGGCTTTAGACCCAGTTTTCCTTCATTTTATTTTTTATAGCACGGTAAAAAAACTTTCCACATCAGAACTGAGAGTGAAACGGATATTTAAACCTCACACTGATAGGGTATTTGGGGCTAAAGCCCTATTTCAGGGTTCACAGTAACTAACATGGGTTCATTAGAGGCAGGTCCTGTCAGACCAATCTGGTGGCCTTCTATGACCAGGTCACAAAATCCTTAGATGCAGGGGTAGCAGTGGACATAGTCTTTCTGGACTTTAGGAAGGCCTTTGACACGGTCTTTCACCCCATTCTTATTAAAAAACTAGGGGACTGTAGCGTCGACACCTACACAGTTAAATGGGTCGCTAACTGGCTGGAGGGCCGCACCGAGACTGGTGGTGGATGGGTCATTTTTGACCTGGAGGGATGTGGGCAGTGGAGTCCCCCAGGGCTCAGTCTTCAGACCCGCGCTGTTCAACATCTTCATCAGTGACTTGGACAAGGGGGTAAAAAGCACCCTATTCAAATTTGCTGATGACACTAAGATGTGGGGGGAAGTGGGCATGCTAGAAGGGAGGAATAGGCTGCAATCGGACCTAGACAGGTTACAAGGGTGGGTGGATGAGAACAGGATGGGTTTCAACACTGACAAGTGCAAGGTGCTGTACCTGGGGAGGAAGAACCAGCAGCATATCTACAGGCTGGGGAACTCCCTTCTCGTCAGTGCAGAGGCAGAAAAGGATCTTGGTGTCATTATTGATGCCAAAATGAACATGGGCCGGCAGTGTGGGGACGCAGTCAGGAAGGCCAACCGCACCTTGTCATGCATCCACAGATGCATCCCAAGCAGGTCCAAGGAGGTGATCCTCCCCCCCATGCGGCACTGGTCAGGCCGCAGTTGGAGTAATGCATCCAGTTCTGGGCGCCACACTTCAGGAGAGATGTGGACAACTTGGAGCGGGTCCAGAGGGCCACTCGCATGATCAGGGGCCAGGAAGGCAGGCCCTACGAGGAGAGGCTAAGGGCCCTGAATCTGTTCAGCCTCCATAAGAGAAGGCTGAGGGGGGATCTAGTGACCTGTTACAAACTAGTCAGGGGGGACCAACAGGCATTGGGGGAGACCCTGTTCCCCTGAGCACTACCAGGAGTGACTAGAAATAACGGTCACAAGCTGGCAGAGGGTAGATTCAGACTAGACATCAGGAGGCGCTACTTCACTGTCAGGGTGGCTAGGACATGGAGACAACTTCCAAACGAAGTGGTGCTGGCTCCTACCCTGAGGGGCTTTAAGAGGAGGTTAGATGAACACCTCGCTGGGGTCATTTGACCCCAGTACTTTTTCCTGCCATGGCAGGGGGTCGGACTTGATGATCTGCTCAGGTCCCTTCCGACCCTATCAGCTATGAAACTATGAAACTTTCACATGCCCTACTGCTTTGTGGGCTCTTCAGCTTTAGGTTAAGTGCCCAAGCTCCCCTTTGTAACTGCATGAGGTGAGCTGGCATGGAAGGAACAGAAGGCAGCACGCTGGGCTAGGAGCTGCTTAGCCCAGCTAGCAGGAAACGGTAAGTTGATGGGAAGAGAGATCCCAGGGGTCTGTCTCTAAGCAGGAAAATCTGGGACAGAGCTTCCAGGTCTTGAGGGGACCCATTCCTATGCAGGAATTCTCAGGATGCACAGGATCAGGCCCCTCAAGCCCCAGGAGCACACGTTACCTGGTGTCCTGTGGCATCTGTGGGTGGGATAACAAGTGATGATTCAAACCCCATTGATAGCCTGGTGGTCAAGGCATTCTCCTCAGGGACTGGGAGGTATGGCTCTGAACCCATGAATATGAGTGAATTTACCATGTATCTCCCACTTTTGGGGGAAGTGCTCTCACCCATACTTTCTCTCCTCCAGCCACATATTCCAAGTGAGCCCTCCTCACTTCTTTGGAGGAATGGCTGTAGACATCTGCCTTTAGAAGTTGCTTCTAAGCTATGAATCCTGAGTGGATGGCAGCAGTGAATCAAGGCCACAAATTGCCTGTCTTTGGAACTTAAAAGCAGAGTTTATGGTAAATAGTTAATTGACTGGTTCTGGGCAACTCCCAGCATACTGATGTAATTGGTGTTTTGGATTAGTCTTCTGAGGTGCCCAGCTCTCCCCATGCACTGTAAAGAGAGCACACACTTATGGATCTACACACTATGGGCACATCTACACGTGAAGTTACTGTGCAGTAACTTAGGTCTGCACATGCGCGCCCATACTGTGCAGTAACTATGGTGACTTATGCCAAGTTGGGGGTAAATTTGCTACCTGCATCATGCAGGGTCCACACAAAAGCAGCAAGAGAAGATGGTGACACTTGTTGCATAATGCAGGTAGCAAATGCATGATGCAGGTAGCAATTTTATGCCCACTTAGTACTGCGCAGTCAGGCATGTCTACCCGCCTTACTGTGCTGTAACATTGCATGCGCCACAGTAACTTTACTCCCAAGTCAGATCACACATAGCATTGCTGCGCAGTAACACCTACACATGTAGATGCCGGTCTAAAAGCCACTTAATGCACAGTAAATGCATGTGTAGACACAACCTATGTGGGGGACAGTAACTTAGAAGACAGAGACTATAGTAGTAAAGTTCTTTTCTGAATCTAGCTTTGATTTCCAAAAGGTGTTAGTGTTGCAGCATGTAATACTGCAGTACCTAACTTTTCAGTGCCTTGCCACTGTTGTGGCATCCACAGCCCTGGGTTCATTTCACCTTGGCTCCCTATAGAGTGTATAGGAGGAGTCAGGCACCTCATAAAGGGTATCTATGCTCCAAGCAATATTCATAGATTTACTATGAAAGTCTTTGGAAAAGACAGCAATTGGAGCAGGGACTGGAGTGCAAGTCTCACCACCTTCTTTTGTGTTCCTAACCATGCACACACAACCTTTATTCCATGCAAAATAGAACAAATTCAGTAGCAGAGGGGCTTTGAACAGGAAATTAAACTGTGGTCCCCTGCTGCATAAGGCAAGTGCTACAAGCATTTAAACTACTGGATTTGATGGGCCAGTTATAGCAACAGGCACCACCATCTTCTCTTGCTGCTTTTGTGTAGACCCCAATCAGGTAAGCATACTCCAGCAATGCTTACTGAATTGTGCTTTGCAGGCAAAGGGGCAGTGAAAACACCTAATAATCACACATTTCGATGGACCATCAGGTAGGGCTCTCATTTTTTAGCATTGTCAAACCCGAGATGCTTCTGGTCCTGCACAGAAGCAGGTTCTAAGGCTCCGAAGGACTTTAAAAGGCAAAAAGTGAGGTACTTCAGGATTTCAAACACTTCTAGAGTTGTGGGGGAGGAAGATGGGTTGAAGGCTGGCAACAGGTGCCCAAGTCATTTTATGGATTTAGTCTGGCAATCTTCCTCACAATTCTGCCCACTATTCTTTATGGTAGGTACTGCCTTAAGGGAAAACCACATCCTATTAAGAAAAGCAACCAGTGTCCACTAAAAACTGGTGTGGTGTGTAGTTGTGCTACAGGAACAGACAGGAGCTGTTTTCCACTAGCTTTTTATTTAGTTTTCAAGCAGTTTTTTCAAGACTGTTGATTTAGGTATTTAGTTGGGTAACCTATGAGGTAGGAAGACTGCTGCAATTAACTCTTGGTGGAAAATAGTATTTATATAAAAGAGACTGGATTGAATAAAAGAAGACCCAAACATGTAAGCAGCTCCAAAGTAAGCATTGTACTGGGGGTAAGACAAACTTGCAAGAGTTCTGATGTTAAGGAGAAGAATGACACATCACCTTTACTTTCCTCTCTCACAAAAGAAGGTGAGGGAGGAGAAAAGACACCGAGTGAGCATAGGGCTGTTTTTGCCACCCTCCCACATTACTTTCCTAAAATAACTGGAGGCAGAGAGCTGAATTATTAGGTCCTGTCTGGAAACTGGTCATATTTCATCTTCAGCTTCATGATGCGTCCCCTTTCAGCAATGTCACACCAACACTCCGGGTTGAGAAAAGAGGTCATCAGTATGTCTCCCTTTTTGTCAAAATCATTTTATTAAAGAGTTAGTGTCACACCAGGCCAAGAAACACATGCTTCTGAAATAAGTTTGATGACAAATGTTCTGAACAGAAAACTGAAGGCATTAGAGGCATGTAATAAGCAGTAGTGGTACCAAACTTTTGCTGTGCATGTGCAAATTCTATTGGTGCAATGGAAAATTCAGAAAGAATGCAGTCTGGCAGTATTTTTGGTCTTGTGTAGTACAGTTTGTCTAATAATTTAAATCAGAGAGAGCATGAATACCACAGCTCTAGAGACCCAAATATAATCTTTCAGTAGTTAGCCCCAGCAGGAATTTTTCACTATGAATACTAACAAAACAAATTTAGTTGACATCTCAACACAGCAGTAATATATATACAATAGTTATTGGACTCATGCAGCTTCTTTCATTACATGATTTTTTTTTTGATTTACACCAGAAACATTATAAAAAAATAGGTCTGTAATTTGTGTTTCACTCTAGCATTAGCTCTGTA
>NW_005842492.1:997733-1018079 GCF_000455745.1 Alligator sinensis | reverse complement strand
CAGGAATCCTAATTTGGCAAGAAATCTGCCCTAAAATTTCATTTTGTAAGTCCACATAGAAAATAAATGCAAACTCTTTATACAAAACAAGAGCAAATAATTGTACCTATAGAAAAGGGGGCTAAATCCCTTTAGTTTTATTATAATGGCACATACTTTATACTTTCACAACAGCATACTGATTTTGTTTTAGTCTTCTAAACCCAAAAATAGTGTTGATGAATGAAGGAATGTGAGTTACCATAGGCAGCAGACTCATGCATTGAGCAATTCATGTTCTTTATCTGTTTTCCCAACTGCATCAGGATTGGATAGTGGGTCAAGGTCAGCAAAAAGACTGAACCAAGCAGTGAGATCTTTCGGATTCTTTGCAGGTTCTGGAAAAAAAGGTTCAGGAAAAAGAATCAGAGTTTTGCTCGAATTATGTTCAAAGTAGCTGAGAAGTGACAGGTCTAATCAAATGCCATCAGCGTTGTTTAACTACTGAAACAGCAAATCTCTAGCAAAAACAGGGCAATGAATTACATTATAACACAGTACCTTCAGAAAATGAAATATCCAATCCTGTAATAATGCCTGTAGCATTTGTAGTTATATGGACTCCATCACGATAAGTGTCTGATCATTTCGCAGGTATTTACCAGTAGAAATAATCTCTTTCTTGCCTATTGGAGAAATAGCTCAACTACTCCATACATGTTTTGTTTGCTTATTTGTGCGTGAAGGAAAGTTAAGTAGAAGAAGTGAGTTTTGCATTCAGCTCTTGGCACGCTCAGTCCCACAGCTAATCACATGTTGTATGGGATACCTGAGCCTGGTTCCAATTCCTATGAAAGCTCTTCCCCTCCCTTCCCCACTAAGCCTATGATCTTTGTTCTCCTGGAATAGAGCTTGGATGGAGATCATAGTTGTGGAGAGAAAGGAGGAGCCAGGGCCAACTCATGTGGGCCTTGAATACTGGAAGACAGATCTTGAATTGCATTCTTTCTTTCTGGGACACGGTTTGAGAAAAAGTGTTCACAGAAACCTGTGCTTTTGTACTAACAGACTGCTGCATTTTGTACCAGCTGCATCTTTTCAGGGTTAGCAGCTTCATTTTTAGATAGAATAAACTGCAGTAAACGAGCCTGGAACTCACATATGTTATGATTCTTATAGCCAAGTGTACATCTGGGGCTGCAAAGGAAAGTGTGTACTTTTCCCTATTTCAGTATCAAGTAGCATGCAAGAATTCAAAGAAACCCTTCCCTCACCCAAAAGTATAACTTGTGTCTTTGATGACCTTCTAAGGTCAACCTTAATGGAGGGAGCTAGGCCATTTCAGAGTCGTTTAATTCATCCATGATGTCTTGTGTAGATGGTGCAGGAGTAGGTGGTTATCAGTGGTCTCAGTTATGAGAGAGATGGAGCAGAAAGCCCACTGAAGCATTTTTTACCAGTGAACAAGATGGAGTCTTCTACTAGAATAAGTATTGCCTCACTTCCATGCCTGGTCTGAAAGCTCAGAGCACGCGATCCAGAATACTGGCAGTGAAGACTGACTTTCTGTTTCCTCCTCAATTAGCTTAGTCAGAAAAAGGAGAAAAGATTCTGAATGATAGTTTGCTCATTTTGTAGCACTGGACAATATTTTTGGTTCTTGCTGCTGTCAGACTGTTTGTACTTTTTCTTAGGATGAATTCCTGAATGGAGAAGGAAATTGTATTTCTGATTCTGTACTCAACTTATTGTATTTGGCAGCCTATGGAGTCAGCCCAGATGTACTTCATCTTCTTTATGAAATAAGATACTTCCTCACAATGGGAAGTGCTGCCTTCCTGGAGCTTGAATGGAGAGAGTCTTGGCTCATGAAACAATTTATGAACACAAAGCTCTACAGAGGAAGACTTTGCCCACTGTCGGAAAAGTAAAATCTCCTTGCTGCCTTCATAAATATGGGTATAGCCTTTAGCTTAACGGAGTGAATGAGGCAGTGTTATATACATGCAATTTTCTAATGCAATTATCACAATTGCATCCTCTCCACCCGCTCGTAACGATTTCTAAAATGAATGGCAACCCCATCTGAATATGGAGAAAAATCATTTGCCCAAGGAAACAAAAATGTATAGAAGATAGTCCATTACTAATCTCTCCTGGATCAGAGCTCTTAGAGGAAGCCTGTCTATGTGTTGGCTCAGTAGCTGTTTCACTTCATGTGCCCAAACGGCACTTACCCAGCTGTAGAGCTGCCACTTTTGGTACTCCCGCATACTTTGTGATCCTATTCTATGTGCAATGGGGATACAAAGGCATCCAGTTGGCCACTGAGCATATGTAGTAGGTCACACTCTAGCTGGGCAGGTACAGAAATGTGGAAAAGTGTAAGTCACAAAACTGTAGATGGGTCAAACCACAATGTTTAGTGGGTGCCAAGATTGTGGAGGTGGAGAAAGGCCCTCCCATATCTCTACCTGATTGTCTAGTGGTTAGAGCATTCTCTGAGGTCCAGGTTCTACAGCCCCCCTCAAGGAGATCTGAGCCTCTCTTACTCCAGCTTCCAGAACAATGCTTTAACCACTAGTTCAGAGGTTAGGCAGCACTCCTTTTGAAGCTGGCCTTTCTGGGCAGCCAAGAGTAGGAAATATGTGGGGCCTGGAGGCAGAGAAGAAGCAAGTGGCCTGGTGAGATGGATGCTATTCTGGAAGGTGAAGGGCCCTGGGTTCTGGCTTTGATTCTTGCTCCTGATGGGGTAAACTTCCCTACTGTTCTCCATTCATTTTATCCAGTGTACAGTAAGTGACAGGCGCAGTGGCTCAGCTTCAAAAGAAGCGCCGCAGAGAGGCCTGGATAATTTGTACTCTGTGGCCTGGTGTTAGGAGCGCTATGCTGGGAAGTTATAGATGCAGATTCAATCCCCCTCTGGATGGGGAAATGCCCTGCAACCTCAGTTTCCCATTTCCTGGGTGAGTGCCCTAACCACTTGGATACTGGGCCAACACATAGCCAGGCTCCCCTGCTCTTGGTTTTTGGTAGGCCACAATTTCGGAATTCATGCTCATATAGGCAGTCCTGTACCTGCCTAGCCAGAGTCCAGCCTGCCAAGCATGTGTGGTAGCCAGGATGATGCTTATGCACCCACCCTGCATAAGAAATAAGAATGCAAATTGTGCTAAGGTGCCAAACATGGCAGTTACATGGTGGGGGAAATGCTATTTGGGCGAGAAAAGTCAGATAGGATTCTGCCTGTTGTGCATGCAAGATGAGTTTACGCAGACAGTGAACTTTTCACTCGCACTCGACTCCATCTGTTAGAAATTCCTGTTCAAAACCAACGGGAGTTTTGTAGCACCCTTTGTTTTGCAGGGCCAGGTGGTAACAAGTGAACTATATTTCAATCGGATCAGTAGTTGTGTGGTGTATACCATTTACATCATAAAAATGTATCACACTTCAGCCTCGCTATCCTCTTTGATGTTCAAAACAAGCAGGGTTCAGGTCAAATGCAGAGGCAACTCTACGGCCCTGAATTTTACAGTGGAAGAAATCCAGTGGTTTTACTCTACAGTCAGAACCTAAATGATTGTTCATTACATTCCACCAGCATTAAAACCAACAAATAAATATACTTATATAATTCAAATTATCCATGTTGGAATGTAATCAATAATTAAGTATTTAATTAATGTACAAAAGATTCCTGAAGGTAAATATTAAGAAATAGATCACAGTGTGGTAGAGCAACTGGGAATACAGCAAAGATTGGATTTGTGATTGCAAGTGATTCAGAATCCCTCTTCCCCCTCAAAATAATGAATATATCACCTTTCACAGGCGTCTTGTTGGTGTTCACATTCAAGCTGTTTGATTTCTGTGCTGGCTGTGGTATCGATGGAGGGCTAACACTGTTAGCTGCCCAACCTAAAATTCAATAATGTAGTTATATTAGTGTCAATCAACAATAATTAATGAACTCATACCCCTTGGATGCTTTCAGTGAAATACTTGTATCATTCAATGGAGTCATATACTTGCCTTACCCATGTGTTATGCTCATATCACAATATATTTCTTGTGATAGATTAGAAATTAAATTCTGCAACCCAGCAATGTCCTTGAGAGAACAGTGCATCTGCTGACCAGTCTCAGGCCATCATGTGCTTTCCATCTGCACTGTCAAACCTCCATTCTCTCTTAAAGAGCACTCTGCCTACCTCCAACTATGGTCAATATTTTTTCCATCTCAGTTAGTAGCTACCACAGAAGCCCCAGTTAGGTGTATACATGTGGAGGAGGAGGGTGTGAAAAGGATTTAACATTTTCAGTGCGGGGGTGGGGGAAATAACTGAAGTAGCTAAAGTCTGACAAATGCTGCACTCTCCACTCCCCTTCTATTTTGCAGTTCAGAGACTCATTTTATTTACTGGCCAAAGTGAAATATTTAATGCGACACTGTTAACTTGAGCTATTTCTTTTAAATAATTCTGAAAATTCCAGCTGATTAAAAAACACCTGTAAATAGGACATTCCAAATTGTATTCCTTAAATATTTTTCTAAGGATTGTTTTCTCTCTCTTTATAAAGATCTATTCAGCAAGCAGAAACTTGCTTTGCAAGAGAAACAGCAATGCTGTCTATAAACAAAGTTGCATTTTGTCAAATGCTACACGCAGACTCCATAGTCAACAATGGCACAGAACAGACTCATTTTAGTACCAAGAAACCCATAGGTGCCATAGGTTAAAAGGAAAATGTCTTCTGCTGTGAGGTAACAGTAGGTTATGTAATCAATGGGACCAGCAGTGGAGAAAAATGTTCACGTGCAATACGCTACTGTATTTGGTTGTTAAACATGCCCTGGAAAAATACTGGAAAAAGAAATCTCCTCCCCCATCTCCAAAGTTCTTTAATTTGAAAGTTATCTAAGTTGCTACTTGTAATTATAAGAGGTTTAAGTTATTTAAGTCCTTCCATTTTTATATTTTTAGGAGCATAACTATCATGTGTTGCACTGTCTCTGGGGCTAGGCAGTTTATTGGTCCTAGTAATTCAATCATGTTTTTTTGATGTTTTTCCTTGTAGACTTACCTATTCATCCATCAATCTTAAGGACCTAATTCTATGATATCATAAGTATAAGCATAAAAATTGAAGGATTTAAATAACTCAGCCCTATGATAATTACAAGTATCAGTTTAGATAACTTTAAATGAAAAAACTTGGGGGCTGGGGAAAAGATTTCTTTAAATACATATTGAGATATATCAATTATGGCATTTATAATATCCTCCTTTGACATCATTTCTCCCTCTTGCTATGAATCCATGTTTCTTTTTCTCTCTTCATTCCACTTTCCTTTCTCTGTCCTTCCTCTTAATTTATTTTTTTTGCCCTTCTGATAGACATTGGGTTACATCACTTGGATTTCTTTTAGAGTTGACTATTTTAGATAAACATCACTATAACAGTTCTTGCTCTTTTCAGTCTTTTGCTATTACTGTACTGATCTGACCTCTATCTATTTGATTGATAGATAGAGTGGTTTTCCTCTTTTATGATAGAAGCCAAAGCCAGTTCATATGAAATATGTGCTGTCCCTTTTAATAATAACAGAAATTACAGATGATAAGGATTTTTAAGTCACCGAATCCTTCTTCTGCACGTTAGCAGAAGGCTGTCACAACCTATAAGGAAAAAAAGCAGATGGAGGTCCACTCTTCACCTATTATTGTACAGGCAAATAAGGAAACAGTAGCAGAAACACGTTAGTCAATCTCTAGCCCCCCCAAAATACGGCTTTATGTTTCAGTTTAACCATTTAACATGTAGAATTTTAACTCAGTATTTTAGACTGACTAACATTTTAGGCACTTTCTGTGGTTGTAGTAATAGAGAGACAGACAAGAAAGAACATATTACAATTACAGAAAACTGTAATGCTTTCACTAGCTCGGAAATGTGTTGAAAGCAATGTGTGTGTCAATTTCTGGCAATACCTAGGTTGAGTGGGTAAAGCAAATAAAGCCTAATCCTAATTTCATAGAAATTAATGGAATTTTGGCCTAGAAACTTTCCGTAAAACTACCACTGACTTCAGTGAGATCAGGATTTGGCTCACAGAGAATTAACTAATGGTGATTTATTATGATATGATTGGCAGACCACAAAACTAAACACTGTAGAACAGTAAACCCTTTTACGCGATTTTTCCTTTTTTGTCCTTGGACTAAGATTGGGTGAGCCAAACACCTATGATAGAGACACCCTGCTCTGCTTTCACCGTCCTAGAACACAGACAGTTCAACACTTACGTTTAGGGTGGCCACGGACCCACCCCCAGAATATAGGGCTTCCCCTTGGTGGGATTGGGGGGGAGGGGATCATTGGCCAATGGGGAGCATTGGCCTCTGTGGTCAATCAGCAGTGAGGGGCGGGGCCTCCACAGAAAGGCCACCTCCCTCCCTGGCTCACACCACTGCTCCTTGTGGATGTGCACTGCCCTACATCTAGGCACAGTCAATAGAAATGCAAGGACAAATGATTGATGTATATTTCTACCAAGGAACTGAAAAACAGGACTTTTCACTGTCCATTCTTCATTTAGAAATGGACAGGAGCCAAAGGGTTTAAAAACAGGATGGTCTGGTCACCCTACTTACATTAGAAAAATAAACAAACCCCTTCAGCATAATATATGCTGTTTTTCTGATGAAATAAGACCCTGACAAGGCCTGCTTGAAAAGACTACCAGTGTGTGTCTACAAAGTATTCTCGTGTCCTCTATTTCTATTAGTAGCCCATAGCAAGAGATAAATTTTGCCTTTGTAAAACAAACTACAGTCTATCAATTTGAAAGCATCTGTTGGCCTTGAGCCTGTTCGGGTTTGCCTGCGCACAGAGTGGCTTCATTACATGACTAGACAAAAGATTATCAGTGAGACAGTAAGGAAACCAAGCAGCTTACTTTTCAGCTACCATCCCTGCAAAAGTGGAAAGTTTAAAAAAAAAGTTACCACAATTAAATTTAGGAATGGAACCAGAAAGCTTCACATTTTCTCAACTAAAAAATATGTCTGCAGAGATAATTTAAACAAGAGTCCTTTAATAAATTATGAATAAGTAAACGGAACTAAAAACGTAGCAAAAACAAAAGCTAATGCTCCCTGAGGAAGTGGTATGCTTTAGTAAGGCAGCCAAATTAGACAGCTATATCTGTAGAGGGGCAAAAAAAGCTTGATAGAGATATTATTTCTTAATTCAGATTTTTAAAAATAAAACTGTCACTCTATATTATCATCATTAATAACTATTTACAATAGTGTCTAGTGGCACCTATTGTGCTAGATGCCATATATACAGACAGTAAGAGACAATCTGATCCTAACACTCTGCAATGTAGTGGACAAAATACAGGTTGAGAAGAGGGAAGAAGGGAGAAAAGGAAATATTACTATGTCCATTTAAACTGAGAAAGCTGAAGCACAGAGAGAGTAAAGTGCTAAAGACTTGTGCATATGCTTGACTTGAAGCATGTGAAGAATTGTATATGAGAACTGCATTAAAGTGAACAGGAGAATTTAGATGATCAAAGCTCCGTGTGGGTTTATAAGAGCATCTATGGGGCTTATATCACAGCTCTTCAGTAAAGTCTCCATAAATTCAATATTTAAATGCATTTTTAAACTCTACATTTTAAAGTTTATATTAGAATTAATATTTTAAGTCTTTACTCCTTATCCCAAACCAAGACCTGAATTTATTGACAAAGGCATTCAAAGGAATGCTGTAGAATGAAATTTGGTTCAAAATCTAAAATATAATTATCAGCTGGAGTTGACAAAATATAAACCAGTCGTCTGTGACCATTCATTTTTTTTTTAATTCCAGTGAAAGCATTCTAAATAAACGAGGATTTCTTAGGGTGATATTTTTTATTGGACCAATTGCATAGTTGGGATAAAGTTAGATAAACTTACAAATGTAAGGTGCTCTCCATCTAAGCAGTAAAAGCCTGTGCTGTGCTAGCTTTTACTTCTCTGACCTAATGAAGAGTGTTGCATTTGAAAACTTGTCTAACTCTATCTCAAGCACAAAGCTGGTCCAATAAAAGATATCACCATGAGAAATCCTTGCCTCACACAATTTCTGGACCATCACAGCTACAACATTATCCTAATAGTAAATAACAATTCAGAACAATATTTTACTAACACACAATGATGGGTAAATGAAATTGACTAGAAACTGACTAAATAGTAGTTAGCTAAACTAATCTATTTTTACTGTTTAGTCTAAGAGGTCAACTGAAAAGTAAACTAACAGTGGAAAACTTGTTTTTTTTAAGCCTTCACTTTCAGTTTCCTTAGTTAATAAGATTTAAATATATCATTACCAAATAAAAGTTATGTTTAACCTGAGACTGTCCCTTTAATGACACTAAAGGATTCTAGTAAAGAATTCTTATCTAATAAAGAGGTATAGATCAGGTTAGGAACTCGGGAATGGAATGGACTTTCTGGGTCCTCAAGTGCGTTCACGTTCTATCACAGGAAACCAAGTCACACTTCATAAAATGCATTAAACTCCACCTTATAATCACCTAAGTTTTTCTGTACTACTTGTTCCTGGGTTCCAGAACCTCACTGTTGGTTGGAAACATTCTCATTTTTCCAGAACAAATTTATTCCTAGCTACTTTATACACATGACATCCATGTTGAGGGGCTGGGTTATAAGAGGCAGTAGGAAATAGTTTATCTTGATTAATAAACCACAAAAACATTACAGCATAGGCATAACTACACAATCCCTTTTTCTATCGGATCCCACGCACACACAGCTCAGGAGAGCGTTATAAATTCAGAATGCATTGTTTTTCATGGCATAAGATAAAAGAGGTTCAATCTTCCCCATTTACAGCAGTCATTCTCTTTAGATCAAAAACTGTTGGTCCCTAAAACATTCAGCAGTCTGTATTTTTGATCTCTGCAGTCCCAAGTCTCTGAAATGCCCTTTCAACCTAAACAGTATTTTTCTCTTTCAAACCATGAACAGACTTTTCCTATCCAAAGATCTGGGGGCACCACTGCAATTATGTGTTCTTAGCACTTCAAAAACATAATTAAAATTCTAAAAGTTGTAACCAAGGGAAATGGAAGCTGAAATCATGTCCAGGTTTTAAAATTCAACCTCAGTGCATCCCATAAATTAAATGCATCATTAAATATTCAAAGATGGAAGCAAGCTTTACCTTTTTGGCATTTACAACCCAAAACACATTTTTCTTTCAACACCTTGTCAACATTAAAGAACATATCAAAATGGGGTTTCTTTTTGCTACTTTGTGTAGTTTGTTCCAACACATTTATTACTTTGTGTCAAGACAGGTTATCTTCCTGGTTCTTTCTAAGTTTGAATAGGCATCACTGGAGGTTTTATGACAGAAAGTTTGTTATAATTTGTTAAGGCACTGATACAGTCTTCCTATAATCAACATACATGTTTAATTTTTTAAGTGAACACAGAAGTAAATTTCTGTAATCTCTCTTTATACCTATAGTCTCGTTGTTTAACTGTCTTAATACCCTCATTTATCCTTTTCCAATTCTTTGATGTAAAGATAACATGCAAAATACTGCAAAAAGCCTTAGGATGGACGTCACCAACATCACAGTTGGCCAGCTGGCAGGGTGGCTATTGGATAGTCATTGCAAAGATAATCAGAAGAGCAGATACTTGGACTGTCTCTGAGACTTGCCCAACTGGCCGGGGTCATTAGGGTCAGGTACAGACATTACATTTTTACTGGTATAAGTGATCAGAAACTGATCTATACCAGTAAAAGAACAGAAGTTCGATGTGCACAGACTAGTTTAAAAATGGTGGAACCTAGTCTAAGATTTGCTGCCTCCCTGTACCTCCCCCGCCCACCAAAGGATGAATTTGTGTTCTGTTCACTACTGACCTAAACTACGTCACTTACAAAAACACATAACTTAGATCAAATCCACCTCAGGCTTTTTGAATGTCTGTACTTAGCCTTAATGTAATGTGTGGTTGTGCCATATTAGTACACCTGGACATGTACCATGGACAGGGGATATAAAAATAAAGCAAATAAAACATAGCTTCTTACTTGTTTCTTTGAAAATATTAAGTATTGGAAAAAATCTTTTTTTTTGGCGGTCACTTTCCTGTTGTTTCCCTAGCACAAAGAAATAGCAGCTAAAATAGTTAATGCAATCAAAGAAACATTTTTCATTAATTTTAAAAGAAAATGCATTAAGATCTCAACCAAGCTATTCCACATAATAAACTGGCTTTCTGCCATGTTATTTTGTAGGTCCTTGATTCACTAGTAGCTGAAAGCCTGGCTATTTTACGGCTGGAAAGGTGAATGTGTAACTCAAGCATTTCATACCCCATTCACCACTTGAAACAATGACATTCTGCCTGTATCTCAGGCTACAACAGACACTATAAACAATCAATAATGTATCAGGTAGGAGGAGGCCATATAACATCATTAACAAATGCTCTCAACAACAACAAAAAAGTTAGCTGCATTAGTCTGAAGTCAGGAGAAGGTAGGGTAGGGTGGCACCTTAGAGATTTGCTTGTTCTGAAGCTTATGTGCTTTCATAAGCGACAGCCTACTTTTTTTTTTGACAAAGCATCTGATGAAGTAGGCTGTCACCTACAAGAGCTTATGCCTCTCTGAATAAGTTAGCTGCTAAGGTGCCATCCTGCCCTGCCTGCTGTTTCAAGACCAAAGAAATCTACACACTTACCATGTAGAGAGGACTGTAAATCATTCATGTTTTGGTCTAAGAGCTGCGAGGGAAGGAAGCCTGAAGGGGCTGCTGCTGCTGATGGAGCGGTCTCCATTTCTCCGACTGAGGAGTTTGTGGTGGGATCGGTGAGTGGGTCCTGTCCAAAGACAGCTGTCCACTCTTTGCTGAATTCTCCCTCATCCAAGGAGGTAGCATTGAGGATCTCATTTAGCAATACCATATCATCCTTTTCACCAGAATCCAGCTCGGGGGAGTTTGAAGCTATTTTAAAACAAAATGGGGGACACAACTAGGGATAATTACTAGAATTAACATTTGGATGAACAAATGCAGGACAGATGGGAAATAACTGAAAAACACTTGATCCAACTCTAAAATATTCAGTCATATTCAGATTGTATACTCTCCCCCTGGACTTCTGTGGTTTCCCGTTTTCAATCCTACTTTCAGTGGATCCCTGGGGTTGAAGTTTATGCAACAGGCTATTTTTTTACTAGCTTCAGATAATATCAGCTGCACTGGGACTGTCCCCCTTTTAAAATGTAGCACGGGAAAAAAAAAACACTGCCACAATAAATCAAAACACTGCCTACTACTTGGCTTAATAAAAGTTTTAGGAGGCTGCCATTCGGTTGCTGTCTTGCTCCTTGTTACACAGGCTCTAAAAGGACCAATTTACCCATGATTTAAATCAACCTAGCACAAACCACAAATAAAAGCTACCGTTGCAAAGTTCAAATATGTAATAAGTGTTTGCTTCAGTTAAATTTTTTGATCCACTGATGAATGAACTAAATATTTGGGGGTCTCAAAGAGAATACGTTCTTTTATGTACTGGATGGCATTTCCTAACACCCAGCATTGGCAAAGTTCTTCTCCCACTGAAGTCAATGTTAAACTCCCATTAATTTCAGGGGAAACACAGTTAAGCTATTGACAAGTACTTCTGAAATGCCCACTTCATTTCTTTCCTAAAGTGTGGGAACTGTGGTTAAAGCAACTACTAGATTATTTACAAGGTTAAGGTAAATCTGAAAAACCCTAAATAAATATATATATATGCAAGTCCCAATTAGAATCCAAAATGTACTTGTTTACATCACAGTACAAAGATACAAGTAACTAGTATTATTTTATTCTTTTCTATAAATCATTAAACACTATGATGAGGGACTGCTGATGAGGAAAACAGTGGTTTACAAGTCTGATATTGTCACACTGCTTGAAACTGAAGTTTATCTCAATTATACTCATCTGAAACATGTGGTAAAGCATGATGGGCAGCTTTCGTTTTGCATAGCTTCAACCAACCAGCTAGGCCTGCTCTCTCTGCTTGCATGCAGAATGCAAGAGAGACTTTTAATATTTTGGGCATGAAGAAAAACCATAAGAACAGACAGGAATCCCTTGAAACAAAATTGTTGCAGGAGCAATGGAACATTTTATTTAAAAACAACCGCTTGCTTAGAGATGCGTCTCTCAATGACCACAACAATTTGCAATGGAATAATTCAGGTTTAGTGACAGGAAAGAAAAGAGATAGAATTGAGTTTTAAAGAGGCTCATGAGTGGATAGAATATAAACGCCTACATACTATGATAAAATAAGAACCAGTCTGAATGTTTATCCAATAGTAAAGAGATATCTGAGGTTGAACATGCAAATTTACCTTTTCCTTTGCTTCTGTACTCCCAAGCTAGGGCCAAAAATAGAGGTATTACTAAAAACTTTATTCTTCTCGTATTCCTACCAGACATCATCAAAAGCATCATCTAGACATTATCAAAAGGATCACTCCAGGCCCCCTCACCATTTTCATGAGATTTTCATCCCACCTTTCTAATCTCATATTGCTTTTAGCCAGTCTCAGAGGAATGACTAAAAACATTAAGATACCTTTTATTAGACCAACTAAATAGTTGGAAAAACGTTCTTTGCAAGCTTTTGAGCACAAACACCCTTCTTCAGGCATTGGGAGACTTCCAATTGGAGTCTCCCAATGCCTGAAGAAGGGTGTTTGTGCTCAAAAGCTTGCAAAGAACGTTTTTCCAACTATTTAGTTGGTCTAATAAAAGGTATCAAATCTACCCAAAAAACATTGCAGCCTATGTCCTTAGACCAACATGGCTACAACCAACACCCCTAAAAACATTAACACCTTCTAAACTCCTAGAAGTTCATCCAATATTTCTCTATTTATTCACCTGTTCATAACATACTTGTGACTATGAGATGATAGTTGCTATAACTTTCTTAAGAATTTCTAAGGTATTATCACTCCAATCTGTCAACAATGACATACATTCCCAGTGCTTCAGGGGGAAATATTTTACTTTCATGAAGTTTAAAGACTAGCAGGGGAAGATAAAGGGAAGAAACGTGTTAATGTGTTAAGAGTGCTGTTAGTAGTGATAATGTGGCACTATTACTGCACCTCACCACAAATTATATTTACCCACAACAGGAAAAGGTTTGCAGCAGTACAGCTCAGATCAAAACTGCTAGATAGGCAATTCTTATGTATGTGTGCATAAGTGCATCAAACCACACTATGCTTGCTTTTAATGAATACATTACTATATTCATATTTACATTTGAAAATTATATCACTTTTTTTGCTATCAACTTCTTCAGAAAATGATTGAAATGTCAAACTACTTTATGATCTGTAAGAAGCCTTTTGTTTTTCTCGTAAGGCATTTTATATTGTATTTGTCTGAATATTTCTTTAGAAATACTTTACCCAACTGAGAATTTAAATTAATCCAAAACAAAATTAGAGAGAAGATAGAAAGTATTTCAGAAAAGTTGGCTCAGCACCACAGAAAAGAGTGTTAGGCCCTGTACAAAAAACCTTCAGTACACCCTCTCTTAGATGACTGAAGTTTGTCTTTTACCAGTAGAGTTTATTCCCATAAAATCCAGGGAATAAGCATTAGCAGCATAAACATCCTTCTGTTGTTGTAACTGCCTCTCTGCTGGTTGGTATTCTAAATATCCGAGTAAAAAAAAGCCCATATCTGAATTAGTTTAAACTGGCCCCAACCATGTGTAGAGCAGGCTTCACGTGTCTCCAATAGGAGAGTTCAACATGAGATATGGTTGGGTGAGTGAAAATGAGAGAAAAAAAGGCCACTACCGCTATGAGAATATTTAATATTAAACCACATAACAAAACTCAATTACTGTACAGGAGAGTTTTGGGCCACGTATTACACATACGTGTCTCCCTGTGGCACTGGAAAATATATTTCCGCACCATACAAGAGGAAGCTCTTGGTGTAGCCAAAATAATATTTCTCTCTACTTAGCAATTCTGTAATGTGGAATTCTGTACTGTGTAGGCTTGTCCTTGGACATCCCCAAATATTTTTTCCAGTCTGACTGAGATACATAGTAGGTTTATTTATTTATTTTTTAAGTCACCCCAGAAGACTGAGGTTCTCCAAGATAACTCAGGAGGAAGTGAAGCTACTCCATGCAATGTTGGCTACTACATTTTCATAAACGCTGCAAATAACTTGTGTCACTCTGACTGTTGAGGTCTTTCCTAATTGGAATAGAGGGAGAAGATGGGTGGCCCTTATGTTCTAAAACAGGCCATTTGGGAAACAACTCTGAGAAATCCTCATGCCTTTGAGCTGTTTCTAATCTAATGAGAACAAAGGATGTGAGCAGTGACTGGAGGTAGATTATTGTTCTCCTTTACACATGGAAAACATAGCTATTTGAATTAACTAAGACAATCAAAGAAATACATAGCTCCTTCAAGTTTTTAACAAGACCCAAATGATTTCTTCTGCTCTTCCTCTGCCCCACTTCAGATATAAAAGCTGTAGGGCCCACTGGACTACCACTACCAATCCCTAGGATGGTGATAAGGGCTCACAGAGGGAAAAAAAGATGAAAACCAATTATTTAAAAAGTTATGGGTTGGGCTAGAATGACAGCGAAACATACTTCAATGGCTCAAATATGATGTACTGTAGTAATCGTTCCTGCATACATAAATCTGAGCTGCATCTGTTGCTACTAAAAAAAAAAAAAATCATGTTTTATGTCAAAGAAAGTGAAGTACAGTAAATCCTCTTACAGCCAGTAGGTTTACATTTTAGTTCAATACCAGATTTATTGTCCACAGATTATGTAAATAGTGCTAGTTTTATTTAGCATAACTTAAGTATTGTAGGTGGATGACCTTATTTAGAAGCCCAGTCAACTTTCAGAGTATTAAGGCAACTAAAATATAGGATTAAAATGATATTTGATGTCTATTTTTGAAAAATAGATAATACACACACATCTCATACCATTTTCTTCAGGTTTCAGATCTAGCAAATCATCGATGGCACCTAGTGGTTTAAAAAAAAAGAATTATTATTGGCGCACTTATCCCTTACATGATCAATACCTATAAACTGTAACATAGTTCCATTAGTCCTGTTTACCTGAGTTTTCTCTATGGTTAAAATTTTCTCCCAGTGTAGTCAGGATGTCTTTGCTATCTTCAGCTATAACCAAAACGAGGAAAACAAATCAAACCAAGTTCAAGACAAAAATAAGTTCATGCAGTAGTAATACAAGATCAATGTGCAGCAAGTAGTACAGCAAGTAGAACAGTGGTTAAAATGTGCTAGATCATAACTGGACAAAACTAGGAACTAAAATTTCTGAAAAGCAAGCTACATTGCTGAGGGGTACACACCATTACTACTTTCTGGAGTGAAAGCCCCTGCAATTGGCTGCTTGCTCAGGTTGCCCACCTCCCGGGAAGAACAGCTAAATATAGCTACTGCAGGAATCAAGCAGAACTCTCTCCCCTTCTTTTTGGAGCCTACCCTCATTTCAGGGTGATGCTCCTCTCTCTTCTCCTTGTAACAGTGGTTCTGGGAAGAGAGAGGGACCCCCACGGCCCTGGGCAAGTAGGAAAAGAACCGCACAAGTTCCAAGAAAGAGTGGAATCAGGAGAAGGGACCAAAATTAATTACTAACTAGGGAGACAGACAGAGGTGACAGATTTGCAATTACTGTCAGCCCTGGGTAGCAGTTATAGAAGGGTTTTGTCTTCAGCTTCTCTCATACAGAATTTCAAAAGTAACTTTATCGGCTACATGTTGAAAGTCTCAGTGCACTTGTTTTTTTTCTTTTCTTTTTAAAGAGAAGCTAACCACCATGTGAATAATCAGACAATGCTCCCCACCAAAGCAATGCCTTTGGTCAGTGTTACAACAGAGCACAGCATCAGAAATAATTTTTAAAAAAGGTTCACACACTTATTTTTTTAATTCTTCCACAAGTATAATCCAATCCCATTGGAATCAGTGGTCATCTTTCCACTGGACATTGTGCTGGTCCTAAGTACATCTTAATGCTCCCCAAAATTCAGATGAACAACTAACCTTTATCAGAAAATGTCATGCACAACACCTGACCAGCTGCGACACACAAAAAACAGTTCTCTCATCTTCAAAGCATTTCCCCTTCCTCTGTGTCCCCCAAACTCCCTGCCAAGCACTAGACAGCAATCAGTATCTTGAAATATGTGATTGTTCCATTAACACTTAAGTCTTTACATATTAAAACCAGGAAATCTGGAAGTCTAGTAGGATGGTCTCCTGGTAATTGTCTTTTGCCTAAAAAAATGTTAATATTAATAGCCATTACCAACTTTCAATCCTATCAAAAGCCATCCCCAAAGTGTAATGGCACTAAGGCCTGCCTTCAATGATCTTTAGTCAGAATGCTTTGGAAACCCAGGCCTTCCGCAGTCTTGAAATGCCATGGAACAGTGCTTGGGGTGCAACAGAAGGCCTGTGTGTCAGGTCTTACTGCTAAATCACTGCAATTTAATTTTTAAAATATCTTCTGTTCTTAATCTGTTGGGTTAAAATCCTTCGACACATTCAAGTTTTTTAATTAAAAAAACAAAGAGCAGATCCTTGTTTTATCCTACTTTGATGTGCTCTGTACTATATGGAAGTGCAGGATGAAAGTGATCATTCATCCAAACAAAACAATACCTGTTACTACATTAAAGATACCACTTTGATTTATGGATAACTCAGAAGTACAGGATCCTGAAGGCATATAAATCAATACACTAAACAGCCAAGCCCGGAAGAAGGCCTAGTAAGTACTGTTACTGAATTTACAGTAACAAACCAGAGAACATGATGAGTTACCATATTGTTCCAATTCCAGGTTGGCCCAATGTGTAAACTGACTAATTTTTAAGTTTCTTTTTGAAGGAAAAGGTCAACTTATTATCAGAACAATACTAAGGCAGCTGTTTAATGTACTGGAAAAAGCCTATGATGTTATGGGTGGAGGGGGGGTTTGATCCAAGAGATTTTTGCTACAGGCTTCAAGAAACCAGCAATCAAATTATATTTTTTTAAGTTATAGATGATTGTTTTCTAAATCTGGAAGCTGCTACATACAACTGAAGGTAACTACATTTTAGACCTCAGTATAATGGATAAGAATGAGAAGGGAAACTCTGCAAACTAAGAGAACTGGTCAGTCAGGCAATCAGACCCCCCCCAGAAAAGGGAGTACATGAGGAATGGTCATCGCTCAAAAACATAATCCTTGAAGCACAAGGCAAAGCCATCCCTTCCTGCAAGAAATGCAGTCAACGGGTAAGGAATCCCCCATGGCTGAATAAGTAACTGTTGGACCTCATTAAGCTCAAAAGAGTAGCCTACACCAGCTGGAAAACAGGAAGCATTACCAAAGAGGATTTCTCTGCACTCCCCCCAACCTGCAGAATACTATTGAAAAAAGCTAGGGCACAAACTGAACTTAGGCTAGCTACAGGGATCAAGGACAACAAAAAAAATCCTTCAGATATGTGGGAAGCAGAAAAAAGAACAAGGATAGTATTGGGCCCCTGAGAGATCCAATGGGGCAACCGACATCAGACGCCCAAAAAAAGCCAATCTCCTAAATGACTTTTTTGCATTAGTTTTTCACCCTCCCAGGAATGGCACAAGTCAATTCGGGAGCGGGTGATGGACTCAAAATTGATGTGGATCAAGTGAGAGAACACCTTGAGAAACTGGACATTCACATGTCCACGGGCCCAGATGGATGCATCCAAGGGTCTTGAAAGAGCTGGCAGACATCACTGCATCTCCCTTGGCAAGGATATTTGAAACATCGTGGTGCTCAGGCAAGGTCCCGGATCCAGAAACCTCGCCCGCAGAGCCGCCGGCCCCCTTGATTCAGTCAAAGCCTGCTGGACCCCACTAGCCTCCTCAACCCCCTGACTCCCCCCATGGACCCCACTTGTTCCCTACAATCCCTGCTAGCCACCCTCCATCCCAGCTTACCTTAGATCGGGTGGCCATTTTTAACTCGATCTAACCTCCCCAAATGTCTGTACCTACCCTTGGTATGACCTGAATTCTTTGCCCCTAGACATGTAATTTTAAATCCGGCTATGATATTAAAAACATCAACCCCCTGACTCCCCCCATGGACCCCACTTGTTCCCTACAATCCCTGCTAGCCACCCTCCATCCCAGCTTACCTTAGATCGGGTGGCCATTTTTAACTCGATCTAACCTCCCCAAATGTCTGTACCTACCCTTGGTATGACCTGAATTCTTTGCCCCTAGACATGTAATTTTAAATCCGGCTATGATATTAAAAACACTCTAGGCCATGATTGTTCTGTATGATTACCCTGTCCTCAGGGTCATTTACCACTCTCGAGTCATCTGCACCTTCTGTTACCAGTGATTTTGTGTTACTTCCTGTTCCTCAGTGATAATATTGAATAGCATTGGGTGGCCGTATAGAACCCTAACAGATGTTCCAATTTGGCAGTGATTCCCTGCCAACATCTACTCCTTGATTTCTTTCAGTTACAAGGTTTTTTATTTGTTCAGTATGTACTTTATTTGTACACTGCTAGTTTCTGCTAATCCGAATTCCATGTACTGCTAAGTAAAATACCTTACAAAAATCTAGTGTATCTATGTGGTTGAACATATCAACTAATCGTTTACATTTTATGAAAGATTGAAGACTGGATAAGACATGTTTTTCATAAAGCCATGGTGCCCAGCATAAATTATACTGCTGTCTTTTATTTACTGAATTCCACGTCATGTTTCCATTTTGCCCAAGACAGATAACAGCTTAACTAGCCTGTTTTTCCCAGGTCATCCCCTTAAACATTTTGGATGTTGACATAACGTTTGTACTCTTTCAGTCTTCTGAAATGGGTTTGGTATTTCAATATTTATTTAAAAATGGGTAGAGAGATCCTCAGTTGAGTCTTTTAGCACTCTTGGGTACAAGTTATCCTGGCCTGGGTTTTGTTCCTAATAGATGTACTCTGCCATCCACTTGGTTACTAATGACCTGGGAAGTAATTTCCTTGTATGATACAGGTTTGTCATCCTGCGTCTTTCTAATACAGAGCAAGAATATTTACTGAATGCTTCTGCCATTTCTTTGTCATTATGAAGAATTTTATCATCTCAGCCTAGGAATAAACTTGGGATATCTCTTGTTTCTAACTGCTTTTTTTTGGTCCCAGTTTCTACTAGCCATGGATTTTTCTGTCTTTGGTCTCCATTATTAAGTTTCTGCACTTCAAAAATTCTGTTTTATTTCAGTTGCTATTTGCCCTACTTTTTTCCATTTGTGGTATTATTGGGGTGGGGGGAGGGGTATTTCTAGTTGCTGCCTGCCTTTTGCCAAGAAATAACAAAAGGCTTTTAATGAAAAAATATCCTCTTTCCTGATTGTGGACTCATACCTTTATGTCCATGGCTATTCTTAAAGATTTTCCAATTGTGATTCATTTTTTAAAAAATTTCTTCCCAATTTGGTTTTTTGGTTTTGCTCATAATACTCCTTAGCTTTGGGAAATTAGTCTTTTTGAAGAAGAGTGTGTGTGTGCGCGCGTGCTTGCGTGTGCACATGCCAATCTATGGATTTCATAGACGTTAGGGGCTGGAAGGGACCTCATGAGATCATTAGGTCCAGCCCCCCCGCCATAGGCAGGAAGTCAGCTGGGATCAAGTGACCCCAGCAAGAAATAAATCCAGCATTTTTTTGAAAGAGTCCAGAGTAGGCACTTGCACCCCTTCTGGGGGAGTGTGTTCCAGACCCTGGACACATGCACTGTAAAGAACTTTGTTCTTATATCCAGTCTAATTTGGCCTTCCTGGAGTTTATGGCGACTAGACCTTGTCATCCCTTGGGGAGCTCATAGATTCATAGATGTTAGGGTCGGAAGGGACCTCAATAGATCATCGAGTCTGACCCCCTGCATAGGCAGGAAACAGTGCTGGGTCTAGATTACCCCAGCTAGATGCTTATCTAACCTCCTCTTGAAGACCCCCAGGGTAGGGGAGAGCACCACCTCCCTTGGGAGCCCGTTCCTGACCCTGGCCACTCTAACTGTGAAGAAGTTCTTCCTAATGTCCAGTCTAAATCTGCTCTCTGCTAGCTTGTGGCCATTATTTCTTGTAACCCCCGGGGGAGCCTTGGTGAATAAAACCTCACCAATTCCCTTCTGTGCCCCCGTGATGAACTTATAGGCAGCCACAAGGTC
>NW_005842492.1:994035-997171 GCF_000455745.1 Alligator sinensis | reverse complement strand
CTCCTGTGTCCAGGCGTTTCATAACCTGGTCATAAAAAGAGACTAGATTAGTCTCTTTTCTAGATTAGTCGGGCACGATCTTCCTGCCACGAACCTGTGCTGGTTTCCCCTCAGCATAATTTGTCCTGCCGGGCTCTCGCAAATGTGAGCCTTGATAATTTTTTCAAAGATTTTGCCAAGGATGGAGGTGAGACTGACTGGCCTATAGTTGCCCGGGTCCTCCTTCCTCCCCTTCTTGAAAATGGGGACCACATTGGCCCTTTTCCAGTCCTCCGGGACTTTGCCCGTGTGCCACGAGCGTTCAAATATTCCCGCCAGTGACTCTGCAATGATGTCGGCCAGTGCCTTCAGCACCCTCGGATGGAGCTCATCCGGGCCTGCCAACTTAAAGGCATCCAGTTCTTCCAAGTGACTCTGCACCATCTCAGGGTCTACACATGGTAGTCTGGGCCCTTGCTGCTGCCTCTCTACAACCCCAGTGAGAGACTTGTTGTACCCCTTGCTTAGGAACACTGAGGCAAAGAACTCGTTGAGGAGTTCAGCCTTGTCCCCCCTGTCCGTCACCAATTGTTTCTGCCCATTTACCAGGGGTCCTATTCCTCCCTGGGCCTTCCTTTTACTCCCTATGGCCTTCCTTTTACTCCCTAGCTCTGGTGAACAGGTGTTTTCCCAGGTCCTGATGTATCCCTCTTATGAAGTTGTAGGCTGCCACCAAGTCCTCCTGAGCCTTCTCTTCTCCAGACTGAAGAGTCCCAAGTGCCTCAGCCTCTCCTCGAAAGGCTGAGTCCCAAGTCCCTCAGCCTTTCCTCCAGGCCTTGGATCATACGATTGGCTCTTCTCTGGACTCTCTCAAGCTTCTCCACATCCTTACTGAAGTGGGGGTGCCCAATACTGGACGCAGTACTCCAGCTGCAATCTCACCAGGGCCGAGTAAATTGGGAGGATGACTTCCCTGGTTTTGTTTGAGATTCATCGGGGGATGCATGTCAGAGTTTGGTTAGCTTTGCCTGCCACTGCATCACACTGGTGGCTCATGTTCATGTTGTGGCCAATCAAGACCCCCAAGACCCCCAAGTCCCATACACAATGCAAATGAAAAAAACATTATGTACATTAGGAGTCTGAAAATATGACATGAAATAATACCTGAATAGCTTGGTTCCTTGCTGTGGTTTTCCTCATACAATGAAATCAACCTTAAATTGAAGAGGGGAAAAATCAAGAGCATATTCCTATTCTTCAGTATATTTTTTTAAAGAGATAAAATGTTAGATTAATCTCTTTTTTCAGTTGCACCATAATAGCATTAGACTAGTAACTGCACTTCCCATATAGGCTGGTAAATTATTGTTTTTTACCTGTCCAAATATCTGTTGAGGACAACCTACATTGGATTCTATATATCTAGATTTTCATAATCACCCCTAAGGATATATAACCATCCCCCACAAAATCATTCTGCATCTTATCCTATTTGCTTTGGAACAGCAGTGAAATATGGTGGACCAGTTTCAGCCCACATGCAAGCCCATCAACTCCAATCAAGTTATACCCAGGTTCATTTTATCACATCATTAGCACAGATTCAGGACTGACTGCTGCTGTTATGGGTTTTTGATGCAGATCTAAATAATAGTATAGACATGCTCTGGCTATTGCAATAGTCCACGCTGTTGAGTAGCAAAAGAATGCATGGTCTGCTGACAGCAATACATGTCAATCTCCATTCCTTTAAGTAATAAAACATATTTTAAAATCTTTCAGTGTTTCCACAGGGATTTCTAAGGGACAAAAAAGAGGGGGAAAACTTTCGCCCCACCTGTCATTGAGGGACAGAAAAACTGGTGTATAAGTAAGCATGGTCCTTACATGGCAGCTGATGCACTGAGCCAAACCCCACTTCTTGCCCTACTACTCTGACTAGGGTCAAGCCACTTACCGTATTTAGCTGAATCCAAGATAACTTCAAATTTAAGACAACTGCATATTTAAGATGCCCCCCCCCCCAATAATCAGTTTCTAGATTCTAAATTATAAATTTGTCTACAATCTGATTATAGGAGGGTCATTTTAAATTTGTCCTCTCCACTGTTGTGGTAGGAAAGCAGAGGTGGAGGGCAGAGACAGGCAGGCAGGAAAGCAGAGACCAGGCAGACACCTTGTTCATTCTCCCCTGGTGCATGCTTCTGCACCATTAACATTCCCTCTGCCTGCAACCCTACCACTTGTCCCTCTCCCTCTACTGATCCTGGTGCAGGGGAGCCCTGAGCTGCTTCTGCCTCGTGCTTGGCAGTGCACAGGTTCCTCCTTCCTTGCTGACTCCTCTCTCCCCTTCTCCTGTCTCCCCCACTGGCTGGGAGCAGGCTGTATGCAGTGCAGAGCTGGGCTCCCAGCACAGTTGCTCCCTATAGCACGGGGCAGGAGCAGCTCTGGAGCTCTCCTGTGCCTGTGACAACTGAGTGCTAGCTAGACCACTTCAGCTAAGAGCTGTAGGGACCTGCTGTGCAAGGAGCCCAGCTGGCTGGAGACAGCAGCAGCACTCAGATTTTTCCTTCCCCACCTGGCTCCCTGTTAGCAAGGGAGACAAGGGGGAGGGGAGCTGGGCAGGGAGCAGACACTGGAAGCAGGAATCTGTCTGCCACTGATGCTGTCCCCAACCCATCCAGGCTCCCTGCACAGCCACTTCCCTCAGCTCCCAGCTGATACTCAATTCTAATGCGAGTCTTTATTTTCCTCATGATGAAAGGGGGAAAAACCTTGTCTTGGAATCAAGTAAACACAGTATTTTAGCTCAGAGGATAGATGTACTGTTTCTTTAAAACTGCAGGATGCAGTAACTATACTACAGTATTGAAACTGAGGAAACTTCTTAGGCAGAAGCTCTGAAGTGCATGATAGAAAGCTTCAAGAAACAAAGCTCACATTTACCCTAGATGTTTCTTAATCAGTTTTTAAAAAATCATTTCTTTTTTCAGTGATATATGATGATTGGATACATAGTACTCCTGTGAAAACTGTGATGTTACTTCCTTGTGTCCTTTCTAGACTCCGATATCTAAAATAGGACCCCCTTAAATTATTGTTTGTAAGCAGATGAGGTATCTAAAATAAATAAAAGAACTGGAAGATGGCACTC